>NC_050609.1:20000000-20233744 GCF_014743375.2 Drosophila subpulchrella | reverse complement strand
CTTAACATAGCCCTAACAGTGGCCTTAACATAGCCCTAACAGTGGCCTTAACATAGCCCTAACAGTGGCCTTAACATAGCCCTAACAGTGGCCTTAACATAGCCCTAACAGTGGCCTTAACATAGCCCTAACAGTGGCCTTAACATAGCCCTAACAGTGGCCTTAACATAGCCCTAACAGTGGCCTTAACATAGCCCTAACAGTGGCCTTAACATAGCCCTAACAGTGGCCTTAACATAGCCCTAACAGTGGCCTTAACATAGCCCTAACAGTGGCCTTAACATAGCCCTAACAGTGGCCTTAACATAGCCCTAACAGTGGCCTTAACATAGCCCTAACAGTGGCCTTAACATAGCCCTAACAGTGGCCTTAACATAGCCCTAACAGTGGCCTTAACATAGCCCTAACAGTGGCCTTAACATAGCCCTAACAGTGGCCTTAACATAGCCCTAACAGTGGCCTTAACATAGCCCTAACAGTGGCCTTAACATAGCCCTAACAGTGGCCTTAACATAGCCCTAACAGTGGCCTTAACATAGCCCTAACAGTGGCCTTAACATAGCCCTAACAGTGGCCTTAACATAGCCCTAACAGTGGCCTTAACATAGCCCTAACAGTGGCCTTAACATAGCCCTAACAGTGGCCTTAACATAGCCCTAACAGTGGCCTTAACATAGCCCTAACAGTGGCCTTAACATAGCCCTAACAGTGGCCTTAACATAGCCCTAACAGTGGCCTTAACATAGCCCTAACAGTGGCCTTAACATAGCCCTAACAGTGGCCTTAACATAGCCCTAACAGTGGCCTTAACATAGCCCTAACAGTGGCCTTAACATAGCCCTAACAGTGGCCTTAACATAGCCCTAACAGTGGCCTTAACATAGCCCTAACAGTGGCCTTAACATAGCCCTAACAGTGGCCTTAACATAGCCCTAACAGTGGCCTTAACATAGCCCTAACAGTGGCCTTAACATAGCCCTAACAGTGGCCTTAACATAGCCCTAACAGTGGCCTTAACATAGCCCTAACAGTGGCCTTAACATAGCCCTAACAGTGGCCTTAACATAGCCCTAACAGTGGCCTTAACATAGCCCTAACAGTGGCCTTAACATAGCCCTAACAGTGGCCTTAACATAGCCCTAACAGTGGCCTTAACATAGCCCTAACAGTGGCCTTAACATAGCCCTAACAGTGGCCTTAACATAGCCCTAACAGTGGCCTTAACATAGCCCTAACAGTGGCCTTAACATAGCCCTAACAGTGGCCTTAACATAGCCCTAACAGTGGCCTTAACATAGCCCTAACAGTGGCCTTAACATAGCCCTAACAGTGGCCTTAACATAGCCCTAACAGTGGCCTTAACATAGCCCTAACAGTGGCCTTAACATAGCCCTAACAGTGGCCTTAACATAGCCCTAACAGTGGCCTTAACATAGCCCTAACAGTGGCCTTAACATAGCCCTAACAGTGGCCTTAACATAGCCCTAACAGTGGTCTTAACATAGCCCTAACAGTGGCCTTAACATAGCCCTAACAGTGGCCTTAACATAGCCCTAACAGTGGCCTTAACATAGCCCTAACAGTGGCCTTAACATAGCCCTAACAGTGGCCTTAACATAGCCCTAACAGTGGCCTTAACATAGCCCTAACAGTGGCCTTAACATAGCCCTAACAGTGGCCTTAACATAGCCCTAACAGTGGCCTTAACATAGCCCTAACAGTGGCCTTAACATAGCCCTAACAGTGGCCTTAACATAGCCCTAACAGTGGCCTTAACATAGCCCTAACAGTGGCCTTAACATAGCCCTAACAGTGGCCTTAACATAGCCCTAACAGTGGCCTTAACATAGCCCTAACAGTGGTCTTAACATAGCCCTAACAGTGGCCTTAACATAGCCCTAACAGTGGCCTTAACATAGCCCTAACAGTGGCCTTAACATAGCCCTAACAGTGGCCTTAACATAGCCCTAACAGTGGCCTTAACATAGCCCTAACAGTGGCCTTAACATAGCCCTAACAGTGGCCTTAACATAGCCCTAACAGTGGCCTTAACATAGCCCTAACAGTGGCCTTAACATAGCCCTAACAGTGGCCTTAACATAGCCCTAACAGTGGCCTTAACATAGCCCTAACAGTGGCCTTAACATAGCCCTAACAGTGGCCTTAACATAGCCCTAACAGTGGCCTTAACATAGCCCTAACAGTGGCCTTAACATAGCCCTAACAGTGGCCTTAACATAGCCCTAACAGTGGCCTTAACATAGCCCTAACAGTGGCCTTAACATAGCCCTAACAGTGGCCTTAACATAGCCCTAACAGTGGCCTTAACATAGCCCTAACAGTGGCCTTAACATAGCCCTAACAGTGGCCTTAACATAGCCCTAACAGTGGCCTTAACATAGCCCTAACAGTGGCCTTAACATAGCCCTAACAGTGGCCTTAACATAGCCCTAACAGTGGCCTTAACATAGCCCTAACAGTGGCCTTAACATAGCCCTAACAGTGGCCTTAACATAGCCCTAACAGTGGCCTTAACATAGCCCTAACAGTGGCCTTAACATAGCCCTAACAGTGGCCTTAACATAGCCCTAACAGTGGCCTTAACATAGCCCTAACAGTGGCCTTAACATAGCCCTAACAGTGGCCTTAACATAGCCCTAACAGTGGCCTTAACATAGCCCTAACAGTGGCCTTAACATAGCCCTAACAGTGGCCTTAACATAGCCCTAACAGTGGCCTTAACATAGCCCTAACAGTGGCCTTAACATAGCCCTAACAGTGGCCTTAACATAGCCCTAACAGTGGCCTTAACATAGCCCTAACAGTGGCCTTAACATAGCCCTAACAGTGGCCTTAACATAGCCCTAACAGTGGCCTTAACATAGCCCTAACAGTGGCCTTAACATAGCCCTAACAGTGGCCTTAACATAGCCCTAACAGTGGCCTTAACATAGCCCTAACAGTGGCCTTAACATAGCCCTAACAGTGGCCTTAACATAGCCCTAACAGTGGCCTTAACATAGCCCTAACAGTGGTCTTAACATAGCCCTAACAGTGGCCTTAACATAGCCCTAACAGTGGCCTTAACATAGCCCTAACAGTGGCCTTAACATAGCCCTAACAGTGGCCTTAACATAGCCCTAACAGTGGCCTTAACATAGCCCTAACAGTGGCCTTAACATAGCCCTAACAGTGGCCTTAACATAGCCCTAACAGTGGCCTTAACATAGCCCTAACAGTGGCCTTAACATAGCCCTAACAGTGGCCTTAACATAGCCCTAACAGTGGCCTTAACATAGCCCTAACAGTGGCCTTAACATAGCCCTAACAGTGGCCTTAACATAGCCCTAACAGTGGCCTTAACATAGCCCTAACAGTGGCCTTAACATAGCCCTAACAGTGGCCTTAACATAGCCCTAACAGTGGCCTTAACATAGCCCTAACAGTGGCCTTAACATAGCCCTAACAGTGGCCTTAACATAGCCCTAACAGTGGCCTTAACATAGCCCTAACAGTGGCCTTAACATAGCCCTAACAGTGGCCTTAACATAGCCCTAACAGTGGCCTTAACATAGCCCTAACAGTGGCCTTAACATAGCCCTAACAGTGGCCTTAACATAGCCCTAACAGTGGCCTTAACATAGCCCTAACAGTGGCCTTAACATAGCCCTAACAGTGGCCTTAACATAGCCCTAACAGTGGTCTTAACATAGCCCTAACAGTGGCCTTAACATAGCCCTAACAGTGGCCTTAACATAGCCCTAACAGTGGCCTTAACATAGCCCTAACAGTGGCCTTAACATAGCCCTAACAGTGGCCTTAACATAGCCCTAACAGTGGCCTTAACATAGCCCTAACAGTGGCCTTAACATAGCCCTAACAGTGGCCTTAACATAGCCCTAACAGTGGCCTTAACATAGCCCTAACAGTGGCCTTAACATAGCCCTAACAGTGGCCTTAACATAGCCCTAACAGTGGCCTTAACATAGCCCTAACAGTGGCCTTAACATAGCCCTAACAGTGGCCTTAACATAGCCCTAACAGTGGCCTTAACATAGCCCTAACAGTGGCCTTAACATAGCCCTAACAGTGGCCTTAACATAGCCCTAACAGTGGCCTTAACATAGCCCTAACAGTGGCCTTAACATAGCCCTAACAGTGGCCTTAACATAGCCCTAACAGTGGCCTTAACATAGCCCTAACAGTGGCCTTAACATAGCCCTAACAGTGGCCTTAACATAGCCCTAACAGTGGCCTTAACATAGCCCTAACAGTGGCCTTAACATAGCCCTAACAGTGGCCTTAACATAGCCCTAACAGTGGCCTTAACATAGCCCTAACAGTGGCCTTAACATAGCCCTAACAGTGGCCTTAACATAGCCCTAACAGTGGTCTTAACATAGCCCTAACAGTGGCCTTAACATAGCCCTAACAGTGGCCTTAACATAGCCCTAACAGTGGCCTTAACATAGCCCTAACAGTGGCCTTAACATAGCCCTAACAGTGGCCGTATCATACCCTTAAACATGCCTATAATATGGAACAGGGGAACAAGTGGTATCAGTGGAACATTTGGAACGAATGGAAACAGTGGAACATTTAAAACACGTGGAATTAGTGAAACATTTGGAACGAATGGAATCAATGGAACACATGGAACAAGTGGAATCGAAACATTTGGAACGAATGGAATCAATGGAAGATTTGGAACAAGTGGAATCAGTGGAACATTTGAAACGAATGGAATAAGTGGAACGTTTGGAACGAATGTAATCAATGATACACAGGGAACAAGTGGAATCGGAACATTTGGAACGAATGGAATAGGTGGAACCCTTGGAACAGAGGGAATCGAAACATTTGGAACAAATGGAATCGGTGAAACATTTGGAACAAGTGGTATCAGTGGAACATTTGGAATGAATGGAATCAGTGGAACATTTGGAGCAAGTGGTATCAGTGAAACATTTGGAACAAGTGGAATCGGTGAAACAATTGCATCGAATAAACCAGTGGAACAAGTGGAATCAGTGGAACATTTGGAACGAATGGAATTGGTGAAACATTTGGAACAAGTGGTATCAGTGGAACATTTGGAACGAATGGAATCAGTGAAACATTTGGAACGAATGGAATCGGTGAAACCTTTGGAACAAGTGGAATGGGAACATTTGGAACAAGTGGAATTAGTGGAACATTTGGAACATGTGGAATCAGTGGAACATTTGGAACAAATGGAATCGGTGGAACACTTGGAACAGAGGGAATCGGAACATTTGGAACAAGTGGAATCAATGGAACATTTGGAACGAATGGAATCAGTGAAACATTTGGAACAAGTGGAACATTTGGAACGAATGGAATCAATGAAACACATGGAACAAGTGGAATCGAAACATTTGGAACGAATGGAATCGGTACAAGTGGAATAGGTGGAACAAGTGGAATCGGTTAAACATTTGGAACGAATGGAGTTGGTGAAACAAATGAAACGAATGGAATCAGTGGAACATTTGGAACGAATGGAATCAGTGAAACATTTGGAACAAGTGGAATCGGAACATTTGGAACGAATGGAATCAGTGGAACATTTGGAATCAGTGGAACATTTGGAACGAATGGAATCGGTGAACAAATGAAACGAATGGAATCAGTGGAACCTTTGGAACAAGTGGAATCGGAACACTTGAAACAAGTGATATTAATGGAACATTTGGAACAAGTGGAAACTTTGGAACATTTGGAACACGTGGAATCAATGGAACATTTGGAACAAATGGAATGGGTGGAACATTTGGAACGAATGGCATTGGCGGAACATTTGGAACGAATGGAATTAGTGGAACATTTGGAACAAGTGGAATCAATTGAACATTTGGAACGAATGGAATCAATGAAACACATGGAACAAGTGGAATCAAAACATTTGGAACGAATGGAATCGGAACATTTGGAACAAGTGGAATAGGTGGAACAAGTGGAATCGGTGGAACATTTGGAACGAATGGAATCGGTGAAACAAATGGAACGAATGGATTCAGTGAAACATTTGGAACGAATGGAATCGGTAAAACCTTTGGAACAAGTGGAATGGGAACATTTGGAACAAGTGGAATCAGTGGAACATTTGGAACAAATGGAATCGGTGGAACACTTGGAACAGATGGAATCGGAACATTTGGAACAAGTGGAATCAGTGGAACATTTGAAACAAGTGGAATCGGTGAAACAATTGGAACGAATGAAATCAGGGGAACAAGTGGAATCGGAACATTTGGAACAGGTGGAATCAGTGGAACATTTGGAACGAATGGAATCGGTGAAACATTTGGAACAAGTGGAATCAGTGGAACATTTTGAACAAGTGAAATCGGTGAAACAATTGGAACGAATGAAACCAGTGGAACAAGTGGAATCGTAACATTTGGAACGAATGGAATCAGTGGAACATTTGGAAGGAGCATTTGGAACAAGTAAAATCAGTGAAACATTTGAAACAAATGGAATAGGTGGAACATTTGGAACTTAGGAAATCGTTGGTATATGTGAAATTGTCGGAACATTTGGAACGATTGAAATTAGTGAAACATTTGGGACTGATGGAATCAGTGGAACACAATGACCAAGTGGAATCGAAGCAAAAGGAACGGCTGAAATCGGAGGAACATTTGAAACAAATGGAATTGATAAAACATTTTAAATGAATGGAATCAGTGGATCATATGAAACGAATAAGTTCGGGACATTGGAACAAGTGGAATTGATAGAACAATTGGAACAATTAGAAAATGTAAAAACCTTGGAACAAATGACATAAATAAATAATTTTAAAGGAATAAAATCTGTGAAACATTTGGAATAATTGAAACATGTCGAACAAAGGAAATTAGTAGAACAAGTGTAGATAATGAAACATTTGGAACAGGTGAAACACTTGGAACAAAGATAATTTGTGAAATGGATGACACAAGTTTAGATATTGCAACATAAGAAATAAATTTAACATTTAAATATAACATGTAAAGTTGATGTAAACTGATGTAAAACTCATGTACAAATGATGTACAAATGATGTACAAATGATGTACAAATGATGTACATATGATGTACAAATGATGTACAAATGATGTACAAATGATGTACAAATGATGTACAAATGATGTACAAATAATGTACAAATGATGTACAAATGATGTACAAATGATGTACAAATGATGTACAAATGATGTACAAATGATGTACAAATGATGTACAAATGATGTACATATAATGTACAAATGATGTACAAATGATGTAAAAATGATGTAAAAATGATGTAAAGTTGATGTAAAATTGATGTAAATTTGATGTAAAAATGATGTAAACTTGATGTAAACTTGATGTAAGTTTGATGTAAGATTGATGTAAACTTGATGTAAGCTTTATGTAAGCTTAAAAAATTTATAAAAGGAATAAAATCTGTGTAACATTTGGAATAGTTAAAATATGTCGAACAAAGGAAATTAGTAGAACAAGTGTAGATAATAAAACATTTGGAACAGGTGAAACACTTGGAACAAAGATAATTAGTGAAAAGGATGACACAAGTTTATATATTGCAACATAAGAAATAAGTATAACATTTAAAGCAAGTGAAGTATATTGGACAGGTAGAGTTAACTAACCATATGGAACACATGAAATAATATAAATTAGATAATGATGTGCTACAGTATACAAATGTAATTGTTAGAACACAGAAAACACGTGAAACAATTATATAGTGAATTTCAAAAAGTTAAATTACTAAACGTTTAAGTTAAAAAAGTAACAGTTGTAGCAAGTAATAAAGGTATAATTATCAAAACGAATGAATCTAAATATATAGAACAAATAAAAAAAAAATGACAATGCTAAACTACTTTAATCTAGTACTTACAAGTCTTGTATACGTCGAGCAAATATTTCAAAAGAACATAATTCTGAAAACAGTTAGAAAGATGGAATTTGATAAACAATTTTATGATCACACATATATAACCTTTTAAAAACTGAGCAAATGTTTGACACATCTCTATGGTAAAAAGCCTTCCTTTAATAACGATATAAATTATGTACCTACAATTCAGTAAACAAATAACAATAACAGTTTGTTAAAAAAAACTTGTGAATAAGATGTCATGTAGTACAACTACAAATACCCAGTGGAAAAATTTTTCAAAATAATGCAAACTTGAATTAAATTTGATGCAAATTGAATGTATAATAGATGTAAAACTCATGTGAACTCATGTAAAAATGATGTAAAATGGATGTAGAATTAATGTAGAATTGATGTAAATTTGATGTAGAATTGATGTAGAATTGATGTAAAATTGATGTAAAATTGATGTAAAGTTGATGTAACATTTATGTAAACTTGATGTAAACTGGATGTAAACTTGATGTAAACAGATGAAATAATTTAAATTAGATAATGATGTGCTACAGTATTCAAATGTAATTGTTAGAACACAGAAAACACGTGAAACAAGTATATAGTGACTTTCAAAAAGTTAAATTACTAAACGTTTAAGTTAAAACAGTAACAGTTATTGCAAGTAATGAAGGTATAATTATCCAAACGAATGAATCTAAATATATAGAACAAATAAAAAAAAATGACAATGCTAAACTACTTTAATCTAGTACTTACAAGTCTTGTATACGTCGAGCAAATATTTCAAAAAAACATAATTCTGAAAACAGTTAGAAAGATGGAATTTGATAAACAATTTTATGATCACACATATATCACCTTTTAAAAACTGAGCAAATGTTTGACACATCTCTATGGTAAAAAGCCTTCCTTTAATAACGATATAAATTATGTACCTACAATTCAGTAAACAAATAACAATAACAGTTTGTTAAAAAAAACTTGTGAATAAGATGTCATGTAATACAACTACATTTACCCAGTGGAAAAATTTTATCAAAATAATGCAAACTTGAATTAAATTTGATGCAAATTGAATGTATAATAGATGTAAAACTCATGTGAACTCATGTAAAAATGATGTAAAATTGATGTAGAATTGATGTAGAATTGATGTAGAATTGATGTAAAATTGATGTAAAATTGATGTAAATTTGATGTAAAATTGATGTAAATTTGATGTCAAATTGATGTAAAGTTGATGTAACATTTATGTAAACTTGATGTAAACTGGATGTAAACTTGATGTAAACAGATGAAATAATTTAAATTAGATAATGATGTGCTACAGTATTCAAATGTAATTGTTAGAACACAGAAAACACGTGAAACAAGTATATAGTGACTTTCAAAAAGTTAAATTACTAAACGTTTAAGTTAAAACAGTAACAGTTATAGCAAGTAATGAATGTATAATTATCAAAACGAATGAATCTAAATATATAGAACAAATAAAAAAAAATGACAATGCTAAACTACTTTAATCTAGTACTTACAAGTCTTGTATACGTCGAGCAAATATTTCAAAAGAACATAATTCTGAAAACAGTTAGAAAGATGGAATTTGATAAACAATTTTATGAACACACATATATCACCTCTTAAAAACTCAGCAAATGTTTGACACATCTCTATGGTAAAAAGCCTTCCTTTAATAACGATATAAATTATGTACCTACAATTCAGTAAACAAATAACAATAACAGTTTGTTAAAAAAAACTTGTGAATAAGATGTCATGTAATACAACTACAAATACCCAGTGGAAAAATTTTTCAAAATAATGCAAACTTGAATTAAATTTGATGCAAATTGAATGTATAATAGATGTAAAACTCATGTGAACTCATGTAAAAATGATGTAAAATTGATGTAGAATTAATGTAGAATTGATGTAGAATTGATGTAGAATTGATGTAGAATTGATGTAGAATTGATGTAGAATTGATGTAAAATTGATGTAAAATTGATGTAAAATTGATGTAAAATTGATGTAAAATTGATGTAAAATTAATGTAAAAAGGATGCAAAAATGATGTAAAAATGATGTAAAAAATGATGTAAAAATGATGTAAAAATGATGTAAAATTGATGTAAAGTTGATGTAAAATTGATGTAAACTTGATGTAAACTTGATGTAAGCTTGATGTAAGCTTGACGTAAGCTTGATGTAAACATGACGTAAGCTTGATGAAAGCTTGATGTAAGCTCTATGAAAGCTCAAAAGCTCTATGAAAGGTCAAAAGCTCTATGAAAGGTCAAAAGCTCTATGAAAGCTCAAAAGCTCTATGAAAGCTCAAAAGCTACATAAAAGATCAAAAGCTCAAAAGCTCCATTAAAGCTCCATGAAAGCTCCATGAAAGCTCAAAAGCTCCATGAAAACTCAAAAGCTCCATGAAAGCTCAAAAGCTCTATGAAAGCTCAAAAGCTTTATGGAAGCTCAAACGCTTTATGAAAGCGTAGAAGCTTTACGAAAGCTTAAAAGACCTATGACAGCTAAAAAGCTTTCAGAAAGCTTTATGTAGAATTAACGTATATTTAATGTAGAATGCTTGTATAACACGTAGGCATCATGTAGGATTTTTGTAGAATTAATCTAAAATTCATGTGGAATTTTTATAAAATTCGTTTAGAATTTAAAATGTATGTGGAATTAGTGTACAATTTATGTAGTATATATGTATAACTTATTTAGAATTCATGTATAATTAATTTAAAATTCTTGTATAATTTATGTAGAATTCCTGTAGAACGCATGGAGATCTCGTGTAGTACTGTAAAAATAATATATAGGCTCCATACATACATATATGGATATACTGTATGTCGAATTTATGTGGAATGTATTTGTTTTGTAGGATGACGTTTTGTATCCAACTATGGGGCATGGCTTCAGACTCGAACGTCATGAAAGTCCAAAGGGTCCAAAGCGGTGCGCTGCGTATGATTGCAGACGCGCCGTGGTACATCAGGAATGACGCCCTAACAATTGACCTTCATGTTCCCTATCATGGAGCAGATAAACCGGCACTCCAGTCGGTACAATGAACGCGTCGCTGCACACACAAACCACATAGCAGCTTCCTTGGCCCACCCAAGGACTAGAAGAAGACTAAAGCGGAGGCACCCCGACGATCTCTGGACAAGAGGACGTCATGTCTCTCGAGTCCTAAAGCAGTAAAATTGTTTTTTGTTCAACTATTGTAAATATTGTTAATCACCTTTTCTGTTATGTATTCACGTTATTATTTCTCTTCGTATACAACGTTTTATAGCCATTAGGTTGACTGATCAACGTTAAATAAATGAATATGTTATACTAGAAGGATTAATGTACAATTAATAAAATAACATTTTTTTTTCAAAGATTGTATTAATTGGTTTTTTAAAGTGCATGTTAAATACCGAGAGACTTTATTCAGAGAAAAATAGATAAACAGAAAAATTATTTCCGGCCTGCTTTAAAAGATAGTTTTTTAATGTAAAATTTATATAAACTTTATGTTAGCTTTAAGCAAAATTTAATAAACTTAATGTAAAATTTGTTTGAAATAATTCTAGTTTTGTAGGATTAATGTACAGTAAATGGAATATTTACAATTTTTAAGATATTTATTTCAAAAAGATATTTGTGCATTTTTAGAAGGCATGTTAATTACCTACATAGACCCCAATTAAAAATAACAAGTTTAATAGAAATTTTTCTAAAATCTGCGCAAAGTTATAGGTTATGTTAACTTTTGGTTAAACTAATGTGAAATTCTTTTGCTTATGTATTATTCATGTACACCTAATATAATTGGTTTTTTAAAGTGCATGTTAAATACCGAGAGACTTTATTCAGAGAAAAATAGATAAACAGAAAAATTATTTCCGGCCTGCTTTAAAAGATAGTTTTTTAATGTAAAATTTATATAAACTTTATGTTAGCTTTAAGCAAAATTTAATAAACTTAATGTAAAATTTGTTTGAAATAATTCTAGTTTTGTAGGATTAATGTACAGTAAATGGAATATTTACAATTTTTAAGATATTTATTTCAAAAAGATATTTGTGCATTTTTAGAAGGCATGTTAATTACCTACATAGACCCCAATTAAAAATAACAAGTTTAATAGAAATTTTTCTAAAATCTGCGCAAAGTTATAGGTTATGTTAACTTTTGGTTAAACTAATGTGAAATTCTTTTGCTTATGTATTATTCATGTACACCTAATATAGTATTTATACAAACTTTGTCTAAAATTTATTCAATTTTTTCTATATTCAGGCAATATAGATTTATATCAGATGTCTAAAAGTTTAACTTTAAATTTTTACCAAATTCATCCCACGAATTAAGATAACACCTTTAAATATTTTTTTAAATTTCTTAGTATTCATGTACATTTCATATACAAAATGTTTTATTTAAACTACAATCTTTCTCTCAAAAAGATATCATTAAATTTAATATAAAATTGATGAGCTTTAAGTTTAAGTTAATTCATAAAAAATGCATGTAACATTTTTGTAGATATCATGTAGAAACAAGAAGATTTCATGTAAGTAGCATGTAAAATACTACAAGAATGTATGCATAGGGCATGTATACTTTTAGTTGAATACAGACAGCCTTCGTAAAATGTACTAAGAATTTAAAACTTTGTGTCAATTTCTTGAATGTCATGTACAATTTAAAAACAATTCATAACAATTAAAAAATGTCGTACTTATTTTGTGTTAAGTGGATGTAATTTTTACATCAAATGTATCAACATTATACTTACGTTTGTAAAAACCATAAAAACATTTAATTTAGTAATACAATACGCTACATGCCATTTTAGCATAAATAGCATCTTATTTTAAGATAGTCCACTACATTTTTATAATTTCAACTTGTGCGACAGCTGTACTAGCGACAACTAACGATTAATTTCTTTGCACAAGGCTAAAAAATAATCGCAGGTTAAAAAAAAATTTTAAAAAATAATATTTCTGTACTAAAACTAAAATTATATTTTTAAAATGTTTCAAAAGTCTGAATAAAAGAACAATATCGTGCCACCTCTATAAGTTCGTTAGACAGGAACAGCAATATGCACGCCGCCATTTTCATAGGACTCGGACGTTGCGATTTGCGTAGTGCTGGCACAAATCGTTAGAAGGACAACAATGCCCATGCCGCCATTTTATTCAGGTTTATACGTCGTAAACGGGCGTTTTGCTGTAATGCGTTAGAAGATAGCAATACGCTCGCCGCTATCTTAACATAAATAGAATCCTAAATTAGAGTGGTCCCCTAACATATTATAATATATTAATTTTTCCCCGACTGATGAACTATCACCAACTAACAATTAAAAACTATGGGCAAGGCTAAACACTTTTCAAAATAAAGAAGTCCGATGAATAAAAAAAATTGCAATGAAATATATAGAAATGCACATTTTTATATATCAGTTAGGTAAAGAAAGCAATTATATTTTAATATGCTGACAATATGTTATGTTTTGAATTGAAATTGAAAATCCTTCTCTTGCAGCCAACGCTATACGAATAAAAAAAACAAGTAATTTTGGACACCGCTAAAAGAATATATCCACATGGTTAAAATAATACACAAATGCATCTTTATTATTTTAGGTGCTCTATAAGAAACAATTTAATTTGATTATTGGGCTCGGTTAAATTTATAAAAAAACCTTTATTTTTATTTATTTTGTTAATATTTTATTTGTCTTCATAAAATGGCAATGTCGAACCACCCTAGAACAACTCGTTGGAAGAGGACAACAACACTCCCGCCGCCATTTTAACGTAACTCGAACACAGCGATTGCAAAATCGTTAGCACAATTCGTTAGAAAAGGACAATACGCTCGCCCCCATTTTAATAGAACTCGGACGATGCGATTGGTGTATTGATAGCAAAGTTCGTTAGAAGAGGACAACAATACGACCGTCGCTATTTTGACAGAACTCTGACGCTGCGTTTGGTGTATTGCTGGCACAATTCGTTAGAAGAGGACAACCACACGACCGCCGCCATTTTATCGTAACTCGAACGCTGCGATTGCAGAATCGTTAGCACAATTCGTTAGAAAAGGACAACAATACGCTCGCCCCCATTTTAACAGAACTCGGACGCTGCGATTGGCGTATTGCTAGCACAATTCGTTAGGACAACAATACGACCGTCGCCATTTTGACAGAACTCTGACGCTGCGATTGGTGTATTGCTGGCACAATTCGTTAGAAGAGGACAACAACACGACCGCCGCCATTTTAACAGAACTCTGATACTGCGATTGGTGTATTTTTGGCACAATTCGTTAGAAAAAAACAACAATAAGCCCGCCGCCATTGTAACAGAACTCGGACGCTGCGATTGGCGTATTGCTAGCACAAGTCGTAAGAAGACAACAATACGACCGCCGCCATTTTAACAGATCTCGGACGATGCGATTGGTGTATTGATAGCAAAGTTCGTTAGAAGAGGACAACAACACGACCGCCGCCATTTTATCGTAACTCGAACGCTGCGAATGCAGAATCGTTAGCACAATTCGTTAGAAAAGAACAATACGCCCGCCGCCATTTTCACAGAACTCGGACGCTGCGATTGGCGTATTGCTAGCACAATTCGTTAGAAGAGAACAACAATACAACCGTCGCCATTTTGACAGAACTCTGACGCTGCGATTGGTGTATTGCTGGCACAATTCGTTAGAAGAGGAAACAACACGACCGCCGCCATTTTTTCGTAACTCGAACGCCGCGATTGCAGAATCGTTAGCACAATTCGTTAGAAAAGAACAATACGCCCGCCGCCATTTTAACAGAACTCGGACGCTGCGATTGGCGCATTGCTAGCACAATTCGTAAGAAGACAACAACACGACCGCCGCCATTTTAACAGAACTCTGACACTGCGATTGGTGTATTGATGGCACCATTCGTTAGAAGAGGACAACAACACGACCGCCGCCATTTTGACAGAACTCTGACGCTGCGATTGGTGTATTGCTGGCACAATTCGTTAGAAGAAGACAACAATACGACCGCCGCCATTTTAACAGAACTCGGACGCTGCGATTGGCGTATTGCTAGCACAATTCGTTAGAAGAGGACAACAACACGACCGTCGCCATTTTGACAGAACTCTGACGCTGCGATTGGTGTATTGCTGGCACAATTCGTTAGAAGAGGACAACAACACGACCGCCGCCATTTTTTCGTAACTCGAACGCCGCGATTGCAGAATCGTTAGCACAATTCGTTAGAAAAGAACAATACGCCCGCCGCCATTTTAACAGAACTCGGACGCTGCGATTGGCGCATTGCTAGCACAATTCGTAAGAAGACAACAATACGACCGTCGCCATTTTGACAGAACTCTGACACTGCGATTGGTGTATTGATGGCACAATTCGTTAGAAGAGGACAACAACACGACCGCCGCCATTTTAACAGAACTCTGACACTGCGATTGGTGTATTGCTGGCACAATTCGCTAGAAGAGGACAACAACACGACCGCCGCCATTTTATCGTAACTCGAACGCTGCGATTGCAGAATCGTTAGCACAATTCGTTAGAAAAGAACAATACGCCTGCCGCCATTTTCACAGAACTCGGACGCTGCGATTGGCGTATTGCTAGCACAATTCGTAAGAAGAAGACAACAATACGCCCGACGCAGTTTAAACAGAACTCGGACGCAGCGATTGACGTATTGCTAGAACTCGTTAGAAGGACAACAACACGGACGCAGCGATTGGCGTATTGCTAGAACTCGTTAGAAGGACAACAACACAACAGCCGCCATTTTACCAGAACTCATACGCTGCGATTGGTGTATTTTTGGCACAATTCGTTGGAGAAGGACAGCAATATGCCCGCCGCCATTTTAACAGAACTCGGACGCTGCGATTGCTTCATTGCTAGCACAGTTCGTTAGAAGAGGACAACAATACGACCGCCGCCATTTTAACAGAACTTGGAAGCTGTGATTGGTGCATTGTTAGAACAATTCTGTAGTAGACGACAACAATACCCACGCCGCCAATTATACAATATGCCCGCCGCCATTTTAACAGAACTCGGACGCTGCGATTGCTTCATTGCTAGCACAGTTCGTTAGAAGAGGACAACAATACGACCGCCGCCATTTTAACAGAACTTGGAAGCTGTGATTGGTGCATTGTTAGAACAATTCTGTAGTAGACGACAACAATACCCACGCCGCCAATTTATACATTTTTATCATCTTATATTAGGTTGGTCCTCTAACAAATTATATAATTTAATTTTTTCCGGCAGATGAACTAACACCAACTAAGAATTAATTGCTATGGAAAAGGGTAAAAACTAATGGCAGCACAAATAAAAAAATTTGATGAATTAAAATATCTTTAATAGAAAAATATAGGAATGCAAATTATTAAAACTGAGATTAAGGTTTGGAAGTTATTTATTTTTTAATATGCTGACAAAATTTGTTTTACCTAAAATTGAAATTTAAATTCATATTCTCCAACACCATATTAAACGAATTTAAAGCAAGTAACTTTAAACACCGTTAAAATAATATCGCCACGCAGTGAAAGTAACAACACGCACGCCGCCAATATTTCGATAGAAACAACGCAACAAGAGGTTCAAATTTGGCGTGTCATACGGCGTTGAGTTCGAAATCAAACTTCTAATTGACTGGCTTGTCAACCCAAAACGTTCCGTTTCTTACAACATTCGGAAAACAAAAAAACGTGATGCAACCTTTGTAAAAATACTAAGTCTACACGAAAATTATGTGTAAGCTAAGTATTGATTGGTATTTGTTCAAAAATCCGTCATTCCTTTGGCTGAGACCCCTTCTAATTTTGCACCAATTAATACCAGTATTTGGTCCGAAGTGATGTGTTCCCATTTGAAAAATGCAAAAAATGTAAATCTCCTTAATCAACACGAAAATGATTAAGATCGTTTGCTCAAAAATGCACATAAAGTTAAGCCTCTTAAATGTACCCGAAAATAAAGTAGATCCCTAGCTCAGTTCGTTAGCCAGTCAAAACAGTCATTATTATAGGTGCGACCCTCAATTGGGCGTAGTACCGACAACAAAATGCCCGATGAATTCCTGTTGATGCCATTAGCTAAGAATTCTAATTGGGCACTAGATAATATCAGTATTTTGTCCAAAGCAACGCAACAAATGGTCCAAACAAGAAGTGTCACGCCGCGTTGAGTTCGGAACAAAATTTCTACTCGATTGGCATTCAAATCTGGGTAATTTAGTTTTTGACAATTTTTAGCAAAAAAAAAAAAAGTGATGTAACCCCTTGTAAAAAATGCCCATAAATGTATGTCTCCAAAATGCACCCGAAAATGAAGTGGATCGTTAGCTCAAGTTGTTAGCCAGTTGAAACAGTCATTCTTTAAGTTGAGACCCTCAATTAGGCGTAGCAGCGACAAAAAAATCACCAAAATATTTATTTTTTGCCATTAGCTAAGAATCCTAATTTTGTACCAAATAATATCAGTATTTTGTCCTAAATACCGCAGCAAGTAGTTCAAACAGGAAGTGTCACGCCGCGTTGAGTACGGAACAAAATTTCGACTCGATTGGCATTCAAAACTGGGTAATTTAGATTTTGACAACTTTTAGCAAAAAAAATTAATGTAACCCCTTATAAAAAATGCCCATAGATGTATGTCTCCAAAATGCACCCGAAAATGAAGTGGATCGTTAGCTCAGGTTGTTAGCCAGTTGAAACAGTCATTCTTTTAGCTGAGACCCTCAATTAGGCGTAGCAGCGACAAAAAAAATCACCGAAATATTTATTTTTTGCCATTAGCTAAGAACCCTAATTTTGCACCAAATAATATCAGTATTTTGTCCGAAAAACCGCAACAAGAAGTCCAAACAGGAAGTGTTACGCCGCGTTGAGTTCGGAACAAAATTTCGACACGATTGGCATTCAAAACTGGGTAATTAACATTTTGACAATTTTTAGCAAAAAAAAAAAAATTAATGCAACCCCTTATAAAAAATGCCCATAAATGTATGTCTCCAAAATGCACCCGAAAATGAAGTGGATCGTTAGCTCAAGTTGTTAGCCAGTTGAAACAGTCATTCTTTCAGCTGAGACCCTCAATTAGGCGCAGCAGAAACAAAAAATCACCGAAATATTTATTTTTTGCCATTAGCTAAGAACCCTAATTTTGCACCAAATAATATCAGTATTTTGTCCGAAAAACCGCAACAAGAAGTCCAAACAGGAAGTGTTACGCCGCGTTGAGTTCGGAACAAAATTTCGACACGATTGGCATTCAAAACTGGGTAATTAACATTTTGACAATTTTAAGCAAAAAAAAAAAAATAATGTTACCCCCTATAAAAAATGCCCATAAATGTATGTCTCCAAAATGCACCCGAAAATGACGTGTATCGTTAGCTCAGGTAGTTAGCCAGTTGAAACAGTCATTCTTTTAGCTGAGACCCTCAATTAGGCCTAGCAGCGACAAAAAAATCACCGAAATATTTATTTTCGCCATTAGCTAAGAATCCTAATTTTGCATCAAATAATATCAGTATTTTGTCCGAAATACCGCAGCAAGTAGTTCAAACAGGAAGTGTCACGCCGCGTTGAGTTCGGAACAAAACTTCGACTCGATTGGCATTCAAAACTGGGTAATTTAGATTTTGACAACTTTTAGCAAAAAAAAAAATTAATGTAACCCCTTATAAAAAATGCCCATAAATGTATGTCTCCAAAATGCACCCGAAAATGAAGTGGATCGTTAGCTCAGGTTGTTAGCCAGTTGAAACAGTCATTCTTTTAGCTGAGACCCTCAATTAGGCCTAGCAGAGACAAAAAAATCACCGAAATATTTATTTTTGCCATTAGCTAAGAATACTAATTTTGCACCAAATAATATCAGTATTTTGTCCGAAACACCGCAACAAGTAGTCCAAACAGGAAGTGTCACACCGCGTTGAGTTCGGAACAAAATTTCGACTCGATTGGCATTAAAAACTGGGTAATTTAGTTTTTGACAATTTTTAGCAAAAAAAAAAAAATTATGTGTCCCCTTATAAAAAATGCCCATAAATGTATGTCTCCAAAATGCACCCGAAAATGACGTGTATCGCTAGCTCCGGTTGTTAGCCAGTTGAAACAGTCATTCTTTAAGTAGAGACCCTCAATTAGGCGTAGCAGCGACAAAAAAATCACCGAAATATTTATTTTTTGCCATTAGCTAAGAATCCTAATTTTGCACCAAATAATAAAGTATTTTGTCCGAAACACCGCAACAAGTAGTCCAAACAGGAAGTGTCACGCCGCGTTGAGTTCGGAACAAAGTTTCGACTCGATTGGCATTCAAAACTGGGTAATTTAGATTTTGACAACTTTTAGTAAAAAAAAAAATTAATGTAACCCCTTATAAAAAATGCCCATAAATGTATGTCTCCAAAATGCACCCGAAAATGAAGTGGATCGTTAGCTCAGGTTGTTAGCCAGTTGAAACAGTCATTCTTTTAGCTGAGACCCTCAATTAGGCCTAGCAGCGACAAAAAAATCACCAAAATATTTATTTTTTAACATTAGCTAAGAATCCTAATTTTGTACCGAATAATATCAGTATTTTGTCCGAAATACCGCAGCAAGTAGTTCAAACAGGAAGTGTCACGCCGCGTTGAGTTCGGAACAAACTTTCTACTCGTTTGGCATTAAAAACTGGGTGATTTAGTTTTTGACAACTTTTAGCAAAAAAAAAAAAATTATGTAACTAACCCCTTATAAAAAATGCCCATAAATGTATGTCTCCAAAATGCACCCAAAAATGAAGTGGATCGTTAGCTCAAGTTGTTAGCCAGTTGAAACAGTCATTCTTTAAGTAGAGACCCTCAATTAGGCGTAGCAGCGACAAAAAAATCACCGAAATAATTATTTTTTGCCATTAGCTAAGAATCCTAATTTTGCACCAAATAATAAAGTATTTTGTCCGAAACACCGCAGCAAGTAGTTCAAACAGGAAGTGTCACGCCGCGTTGAGTTCGGAACAAAATTTCGACTCGATTGGCATTCAAAACTGGGTAATTTAGATTTTGACAACTTTTAGAAAAAAAAAAAATTAATGTAACCCCTTATAAAAAATGCCCATAAATGTATGTCTCCAAAATGCACCCGATAATGAAGTGGATCGTTAGCTCAGGTTGTTAGCCAGTTGAAACAGTCATTCTTTTAGCTGAGACCCTCAATTAGGCGTAGCAGCGACAAAAAAAATCACCGAAATATTTATTTTTTGCCATTAGCTAAGAACTCTAATTTTGCACCAAATAATATCAGTATTTTGTCCGAAAAACCGCAACAAGAAGTCCAAACAGGAAGTGTTACGCCGCGTTGAGTTCGGAACAAAATTTCGACACGATTGGCATTCAAAACTGGGTAATTACCATTTTGACAATTTTTAGCAAAAAAAAAAAAAAATAATGTTACCCCCTATAAAAAATGCCCATAAATGTATGTCTCCAAAATGCACCCGAAAATGACGTGTATCGTTAGCTCAGGTTGTTAGCCAGTTGAAACAGTCATTCTTTTAGCTGAGACCCTTAATTAGGCCTAGCAGCGACAAAAAAATCACCGAAATATTTATTTTCGCCATTAGCTAAGAATCCTAATTTTGCACCAAATAATATCAGTATATTGTCCGAAATACCGCAGCAAGTAGTTCAAACAGGAAGTGTCACGCCGCGTTGAGTTCGGAACAAAACTTCGACTCGATTGGCATTCAAAACTGGGTAATTTAGATTTTGACAACTTTTAGTAAAAAAAAAATTAATGTAACCCCTTATAAAAAATGCCCATAAATGTATGTCTCCAAAATGCACCCGAAAATGAAGTGGATCGTTAGCTCAGGTTGTTAGCCAGTTGAAACAGTCATTCTTTTAGCTGAGACCCTCAATTAGGCCTAGCAGCGACAAAAAAAATCACCAAAATATTTATTTTTTGCCATTAGCTAAGAATCCTAATTTTGTACCGAATAATATCAGTATTTTGTCCGAAATACCGCAGCAAGTAGTTCAAACAGGAAGTGTCACGCCGCGTTGAGTTCGGAACAAACTTTCTACTCGATTGGCATTAAAAACTGGGTGATTTAGTTTTTGACAACTTTTAGCAAAAAAAAAAATTATGTAACTAACCCCTTATAAAAAATGGCCATAAATGTATGTCTCCAAAATGCACCCGAAAATGAAGTGGATCGTTAGCTCAGGTTGTTAGCCAGTTGAAACAGTCATTCTTTTAGCTGAGACCCTCAATTAGGCCTAGCAGCGACAAAAAAATCACCAAAATATTTATTTTTTGCCATTAGCAAAGAACTCTAATTTTGCACCAAATAATATCAGTATTTTGTCCGAAACACTGCAACAAACAGGAAGTGTCACGCCGCGTTGAGTTCGGAACAAAATTTCGACTCGATTGGCATTCAAAACTGGGTAATTTAGATTTTGACAACTTTTAGTATAAAAAAAAATTAATGTAACCCCCTATAAAAAATGCCCATAAATGTATGTCTCCAAAATGCACCCGAAAATGAAGTGGATCGTTAGCTCAGGTTGTTAGCCAGTTGAAACAGTCATTCTTTTAGCTGAGACCCTCAATTAGGCGTAGCAGCGACAAAAAAAATCACCGAAATATTTATTTTTTGCCATTAGCTAAGAACCCTAATTTTGCACCAAATAATATCAGTATTTTGTCCGAAAAACCGCAACAAGAAGTCCAAACAGGAAGTGTTACGCCGCGTTGAGTTCGAAACAAAATTTCGACACGATTGGCATTCAAAACTGGGTAATTAACATTTTGACAATTTTTAGCAAAAAAAAAAAAATTAATGCAACCCCTTATAAAAAATGCCCATAAATTTAGGTCTCCAAAATGCACCCGAAAATGAAGTGGATCGTGAGCTCAGGTTGTTAGTCAGTTGAAACAGTCATTCTTTTAGCTGAGACCCTCAATTAGGCGTAGCAGCGACAAAAAAATCCCCGAAATATTTATTTTCGCCATTAGCTAAGAATCCTAATTTTGCACCAAATAATATCAGTATTTTGTCCGAAATACCGCAGCAAGTAGTTCAAACAGGAAGTGTCACGCCGCGTTGAGTTCGGAACAAAATTTCGACTCGATTGGCATTCAAAACTGGGTAATTTAGTTTTTGACAATTTTTAGCAAAAAAAAAAAAATTATGTATCCCCTTATAAAAAATGCCCATAAATGTATGTCTCCAAAATGCACCCGAAAATGACGTGTATCGCTAGCTCAGGTAGTTAGCCAGTTGAAACAGTCATTTTTTTAGCTGAGACCCTCAATTAGGCCTAGCAGCGACAAAAAAAATCACCGAAATATTTATTTTTTGCCATTAGCTAAGAATCCTTATTTTGCACCAAATAATATCAGTATTTTGTCCGAAACAACGCAACAAGTAGTCCAAACAGGAAGTGTCACGCCGCGTTGAGTTCGGAACAAAATTTCTACTCGATTGGCATTAAAAACTGGGTAATTTAGTTTTTGACAATTTTTAGCAAAAATAAAATTTATGTAACTAACCCCTTATAAAAAATGCCCATAAATGTATGTCTCCAAAATGCACCCGAAAATGAAGTGGATCGTTAGCTCAGGTTGTTAGCCAGTTGAAACAGTCATTCTTTTAGCTGAGACCCTCAATTAGGCGTAGAAGCGACAAAAAAATCACCGAAATATTTATGTTTTGCCATTAGCTAAGAATCCTAATTTTGCACCAAAAAATATCAGTATTTTGTCCGAAGCACCGCAACAAATAGTCCAAACAAGAAGTTTCACGCCGCGTTGAGTTCGGAACAAAATTTCGACTCGATTGGCATTCAAAACTGGGTAATTTAGATTTTGACAACTTTTAGTAAAAAAAAAAATTAATGTAACCCCTTATAAAAAATGCCCATAAATGTATGTCTCCAAAATGCACCCGAAAATGAAGTGGATCGTTAGCTCAGGTTGTTAGCCAGTTGAAACAGTCATTCTTTTAGCTGAGACCCTCAATTAGGCCTAGCAGCGACAAAAAAATCACCAAAATATTTATTTTTTGCCATTAGCTAAGAATCCTAATTTTGTACCGAATAATATCAGTATTTTGTCCGAAATACCGCAGCAAGTAGTTCAAACAGGAAGTGTCACGCCGCGTTGAGTTCGGAACAAACTTTCTACTCGATTGGCATTAAAAACTGGGTGATTTAGTTTTTGACAACTTTGAGCAAAAAAAAAAATTATGTAACTAACCCCTTATAAAAAATGGCCATAAATGTATGTCTCCAAAATGCACCCGAAAATGAAGTGGATCGTTAGCTCAGGTTGTTAGCCAGTTGAAACAGTCATTCTTTTAGCTGAGACCCTGAATTAGGCCTAGCAGCGACAAAAAAATCACCAAAATATTTATTTTTTGCCATTAGCAAAGAACTCTAATTTTGCACCAAATAATATCAGTATTTTGTCCGAAACACCGCAACAAACAGGAAGTGTCACGCCGCGTTGAGTTCGGAACAAAATTTCGACTCGATTGGCATTCAAAACTGGGTAATTTAGATTTTGACAACTTTTAGTAAAAAAAAAAATTAATGTAACCCCCTATAAAAAATGCCCATAAATGTATGTCTCCAAAATGCACCCGAAAATGACGTGTATCGTTAGCTCAGGTTGTTAGCCAGTTGAAACAGTCATTCTTTTAGCTGAGACCCTCAATTAGGCCTAGCAGCGACAAAAAAATCACCGAAATATTTATTTTCGCCATTAGCTAAGAATCCTAATTTTGCACCAAATAATATCAGTATTTTGTCCGAAATACCGCAGCAAGTAGTTCAAACAGGAAGTGTCACGCCGCGTTGAGTTCGGAGCAAACTTTCTACTCGATTGGCATTAAAAACTGGGTGATTTAGTTTTTGACAACTTTTAGCAAAAAAAAAATTATGTAACTAACCCCTTATAAAAAATGCCCATAGATGTATGTCTCCAAAATGCACCCGAAAATGAAGTGGATCGTTAGCTCAAGTTGTTAGCCAGTTGAAACAGTCATTCTTTTAGCTGAGACCCTCAATTAGGCCTAGCAGCGACAAAAAAATCACCGAAATATTTATTTTTTGCCATTAGCTAAGAATCCTAATTTTGCACCAAATAATAAAGTATTTTGTCCGAAACACCGCAACAAGTAGTCCAAACAGGAAGTGTCACGCCGCGTTGAGTTCGGAACAAAATTTCGACTCGATTGGCATTAAAAACTGGGTAATTAACATTTTGACAATTTTTAGCAAAAAAAAAAATTAATGCAACCCCTTATAAAAAATGCCCATAAATGTATGTCTCCAAAATGCACCCGAAAATGAAGTGGATCGTTAGCTCAGGTTGTTAGCCAGTTGAAACAGTCATTCTTTTAGCTGAGACCCTCAATTAGGCCTAGCAGCGACAAAAAAAATCACCGAAATATTTATTTTTTGCCATTAGCTAAGAATTCAAATTTTGCACCAAATAATATCAGTATTTTGTCCGAAAAACCGCAACAAGTAGTCCAAACAGGAAGTGTCACGCCGCGTTGAGTTCGGAACAAAATTTCGACTCGATTGGCATTCAAAACTGGGTAATTAAGTTTTTGACAATTTTTAGCAAAAAAAAAAAATTTTAGGAACCCCTTTAAAAAATGCAAAAAATGCCCCTAAATGTATGTCTCCAAAATGCACCCGAAAAAGAAGTGGATCGTTAGCTCAGGTTGTTAGCCAGTTGAAACAGTCATTCTCTTAGCTGAGACCCTCAATTAGGCGTAGAAGCGACAAAAAAAATCACCGAAATGTTTCTTTTTTGCCATTAGCTAAGAATCCTAATTTTGCACCAAATAATATCAGTATTTTGTCCGAAAAACCGCAACAAGTAGTCCAAACAGGAAGTGTCACGCCGCGTTGAGTTCGGAACAAAATTTCGACTCGATTGGCATTCAAAACTGGGTAATTTAGTTTTTGAAAATTTTTAGCAAAAAAAAAAAATTAATGTAACCCCTTATAAAAAATGCCCATAAATGTATGTCTCCAAAATGCACCCGAAAATGAAGTGGATCTTAGCTCAGGTTGTTAGCCAGTTGAAACAGTCATTCTTTTAGCTGAGACCCTCAATTAGGCCTAGCAGCGACAAAAAAATTACCGAAATATTTATTTTTTGCCATTAGCTAAGAATCCTAATTTTGCACCAAATAATATCAGTATTTTGTCCGAAACACCGCAACAAGTAGTCCAAACAGGAAGTGTCACGCCTAGTTGAGTTCGGAACAAAATTTCGACTCGATTGGCATTAAAAACTGGGTAATTTAGTTTTTGAAAATTTTTAGCAAAAAAAAAAAATTAATGTAACCCCTTATAAAAAATGCCCATAAATGTATGTCTCCAAAATGCACCCGAAAATGAAGTGGATCTTAGCTCAGGTTGTTAGCCAGTTGAAACAGTCATTCTTTTAGCTGAGACCCTCAATTAGGCCTAGCAGCGACAAAAAAATTACCGAAATATTTATTTTTTGCCATTAGCTAAGAATCCAAATTTTGCACCAAATAATATCAGTATTTTGTCCGAAACACCGCAACAAGTAGTCCAAACAGGAAGTGTCACGCCGCGTTGAGTTCGGAACAAAATTTCGACTCGATTGGCATTCAAAACTGAGTAATTTAGTTTTTGACAATTTTTAGCAAAAAAAAGTGATGTAACCCCTTAGAAAAAATGCCCATAAATGTATGTCTCCAAAAGGCACCCGAAAATGAAGTGAATCGTTAGCTCAGGTTGTTAGCCAGTTGAAACAGTCATTCTTTAAGTTGAGACCCTCAATTAGGCGTAGCAGCGACAAAAAAATCACCGAAATGTTTATTTTTTGCCATTAGCTAAGAATCCTAATTTTGCACCAAATAATATCAGTATTTTGTCCGAAACACCGCAACAAGTAGTCCAAACAGGAAGTGTCACGCCGCGTTGAGTTCGGAACAAAATTTCGACTCGATTGGCATTAAAAACTGGGTAATTTAGTTTTTGACAATTTTTAGAAAAAAAAATTAATGTAACCCCTCTTTAAAAAATGCAAAAAATGTTCCTAAATGTAAGTCTCAAAAATGCACCCGAAAATGACGTGTATCGCTAGCTCAGGTTGTTAGCCAGTTGAAACAGTTATTCTTTTAGCTGAGACCCTCAATTAGGTAGCAGCGACAAAAAAATTACCGAAATATTTATTTTTTGCCATTAGCTAAGAATCCAAATTTTGCACCAAATAATATCAGTATTTTGTCCGAAACACCGCAACAAGTAGTCCAAACAGGAAGTGTCACGCCGCGTTGAGTTCGGAACAAAATTTCGACTCGATTGGCATTCAAAACTGAGTAATTTAGTTTTTGACAATTTTTAGCAAAAAAAAAAAAATTAATGTAACCCCTTATAAAAAATGCCCATAAATGTATGTCTCCAAAATGCACACGAAAATGACGTGTATCGCTAGCTCAGGTTGTTAGCCAGTTGAAACAGTTATTCTTTTAGCTGAGACCCTCAATTAGGTAGCAGCGACAAAAAAATCACCGAAATATTTATTTTTTGCCATTAGCTAAGAATCCTAATTTTGCACCAAATAATATCAGTATTTTGTCCGAAACACCGCAACAAGTAGTCCAAACAAGAAAAGTCACGCCGCGTTGAGTTCGGAACAAAATTTCGACTCGATTGGCATTCAAAACTGGGTAATTAAGTTTTTGACAATTTTTAGAAAAAAAAATTAATGTAACCCCTCTTTAAAAAATGCAAAAAATGTTCCTAAATGTAAGTCTCAAAAATGCACCCGAAAATGACGTGTATCGCTAGCTCAGGTTGTTAGCCAGTTGAAACAGTTATTCTTTTAGCTGAGACCCTCAATTAGGTAGCAGCGACAAAAAAATCACCGAAATATTTATTTTTTGCCATTAGCTAAGAATCCTAATTTTGCACCAAATAATATCAGTATTTTGTCCGAAACACCGCAACAAATAGTCCAAACAAGAAGTGTCAAGCCGCGTTGAGTTCGGAACAAAATTTCGACTCGATTGGCATTTAAAACTGGGTAATTTAGTTTTTGACAATTTTTAGCAAAAATAAAATTTATGTAACTAACCCCTTATAAAAAATGGCCATAAATGTATGTCTCCAAAATGCACCCGAAAAAGAAGTGGATCGTTAGCTCAGGTTGTTAGCCAGTTGAAACAGTCATTCTTTTAGCTGAGACCCTCAGTTAGGTAGCAGCGACAAAAAAAATCACCGAAATATTTATTTTTTGCCATTAGCTAAGAATCCTAATTTTGCACCAAATAATATCAGTATTTTGTCCGAAACACCGCAACAAACAGGAAGTGTCACGCCGCGTTGAGTTCGGAACAAAATTTCGACTCGATTGTCATTCAAAACTGGGTAATTTAGTTTTTGACAATTTTTAGCAAAAAAAAAAAAAATTAATGTAACCCCTTATAAAAAATGCCCATAAATGTATGTCTCCAAAATGCACCCGAAAAAGAAGTGGATCGTTAGCTCAGGTTGTTAGCCAGTTGAAACAGTCATTCTTTTAGCTGAGACCCTCAATTAGGCCTAGCAGCGACAAAAAAATCACCGAAATATTTATTATTTGCCATTAGCTAAGAATCCAAATTTTGCACCAAATAATATCAGTATTTTGTCCGAAACACCGCAACAAGTAGTCCAAACAGGAAGTGTCACGCCGCGTTGAGTTCGGAACAAAATTTCGACTCGATTGGCATTCAAAACTGAGTAATTTAGTTTTTGACAATTTTTAGCAAAAAAAAAAAAATTAATGTAACCCCTTATAAAAAATGCCCATAAATGTATGTCTCCAAAATGCACCCGAAAATGACGTGGATCGTTAGCTCAGGTTGTTAGCCAGTTGAAAAACAGTCATTCTTTAAGTTGAGACCCTCAATTAGGCGTAGCAGCGACAAAAAAATCGCCGAAATATTTATTTTTTGCCATTAGCTAAGAATCCTAATTTTGCACCAAATAATATCAGTATTTTGTCCGAAACACCGCAACAAGTAGTCCAAACAGGAAGTGTCACGCCGCGTTGAGTTCGGAACAAAATTTCGACTCGATTGGCATTCAAAACTGGGTAATTAAATTTGACAATTTTTAGCAAAAAAAAAAAAAATTTATGTAACCCCTTTAAAAAATGCAAATAATGCCCCTAAATGTATGTCTCCAAAATGCACCCGAAAATGAAGTGGATCGTTAGCTCAGGTTGTTAGCCAGTTGAAACAGTCATTCTTTTAGCTGAGACCCTCAATTAGGCCTAGCAGCGACAAAACAAAATATCAGAAATATTTATTTTTTGCCATTAGCTAAGAATCCTAATTTTGCACCAATTAATATCAGTATTTTGTCCGAAACACCTCAACAAGTAGTCCAAACAAGAAGTGTTACGCCGCGTTGAGTTCGGAACAAAATTTCGACTCGATTGGCATCTAAAACTGGGTATTTTAGTTTTTGACAATTTTTAGCAAAAATAAAATTTATGTAACCCCTCTTTAAAAAATGCAAAAAATTCTCCTAAATGTAAGTCTCAAAAATGCACCAGAAAATGATGTGGATCGTTAGCTCAGGTTGTTAGCCAGTTGAAACAGTCATTGTTTTAGCTGAGACCCTCAATTAGGCCTAGCAGCAACAAAAAAAATCACCGAAATATTTATTTTTTGCCATTAGCTAAGAATCCTAATTTTGCACCAAATAATATCAGTATTTTGTCCGAAACACCGCAACAAGTAGTCCAAACAGGAAGTGTTACGCCGCGTTGAGTTCGGAACAACATTTCGACTCGATTGGCATTCAAAACTGGGTAATTAAGTTTTTGACAATTTTTAGCAAAAAAAAAAATTAATGTAACCCCTCTTTAAAAAATGCAAAAAATTCTCCTAAATGTAAGTCTCAAAAATGCACCCGAGAATAAAGTGGATCGTTAGCTCAGGTTGTTAGCCAGTTGAAACAGTCATTCTTTTAGCTGAGACCCTCAATTAGGCCTAGCAGCGACAAAAAAATCACCGAAATATTTATTTTTTGCCATTAGCTAAGAATCCAAATTTTGCACCAAATAATATCAGTATTTTGTCCGAAACAACGCAACAAACAGGAAGTGTCACGCCGCGTTGAGTTCGGAACAAAATTTCGACTCGATTGGCATTCAAAACTGGGTAATTAAGTTTTTGACAATTTTTAGCAAAAAAAAAATTAATGTAACCCCTCTTTAAAAAATGCAAAAAATTCTCCTAAATGTAAGTCTCAAAAATGCACCCGAGAATAAAGTGGATCGTTAGCTCAGGTTGCTAGCCAGTTGAAACAGTCATTCTTTTAGCTGAGACCCTCAATTAGGCGTAGCAGCGACAAAAAAATCGCCGAAATATTTATTTTTTGCCATTAGCTAAGAATCCTAATTTTGCACCAAATAATATCAGTATTTTGTATTTTTTGCCATTAGCTAAGAATCCTAATTTTGCACCAAATAATATCAGTATTTTGTCCGAAACACCGCAACAAGTAGTCCAAACAGGAAGTGTCACGCCGCGTTGAGTTCGGAACAAAATTTCGACTCGATTGGCATTCAAAACTGGGTAATTAAGTTTTTGACAATTTTTAGCAAAAAAAAAATTAATGTAACCCCTCTTTAAAAAATGCAAAAAATTCTCCTAGATGTAAGTCTCAAAAATGCACCCGAAAATGATGTGGATCGTTAGCTCAGGTTGTTAGCCAGTTGAAACAGTCATTCTTTTAGCTGAGACCCTCAATTAGGCCTAGCAGCGACAAAAAAATCACCGAAATATTTATTTTTTGCCATTAGCTAAGAATCCAAATTTTGCACTAAATAATATCAGTATTTTGTCCGAAACAACGCAACAAACAGGAAGTGTCACGCCGCGTTGAGTTCGGAACAAAATTTCGACTCGATTGGCATTCAAAACTGGGTAATTAAATTTGACAATTTTTAGCAAAAAAAAAAAAAATGTATGTAACCCCTTTAAAAAATGCAAAAAATGCCCCTAAATCAGTGGTCGGCACACACATACCATCACAAGTTTGCCTTGCATTAGTGTGAGTGTAAAAAACACGAAGTTGGCGCGCAGCGCTCTGATGCCTGACGTTTCTCTGTTTTGCAATGAAATTCTCTGCCGCAGCAGCAAAAAAGTGCGCCGAGGCTGAGAAAAAAAGAACCGAAGACCCATGCCGAAGTCATACGAACAACTACGTTATACGTGAGCGAGCAGAGGATGGGCAGAACACTTCCCTATGCTCACTAGATAGGCCGCTGCCGACCCCTGCCCTAAATGTATGTCTCAAAAATGCACCCGAAAATGAAGTGGATCGTTAGCTCAGGTTGTTAGCCAGTTGAAACAGTCATTCTTTTAGCTGAGACCCTCAATTAGGCCTAGCAGCGACAAAACAAAATATCAGAAATATTTATTTTTTGCCATTAGCTAAGAATCCTAATTTTGCACCAATTAATATCAGTATTTTGTCCGAAACACCTCAACAAATAGTCCAAACAAAAAGTGTCACGCCGCCTTGAGTTCGGAACAAAATTTCGACTCGATGGTCATTCAAAACTGGGTAAAACATTTTGACAATTTTTAGCAAAAAAAAAAATTAATGTAACCCCTCTTTAAAAAAGCAAAAAATTCTCCTAAATGTAAGTCTCAAAAATGCACCCGAAAATGATGTGGATCGTTAGCTCAGGTTGTTAGCCAGTTGAAACAGTCATTCTTTTAGCTGAGACCCTCAATTAGGCCTAGCAGCGACAAAAAAAATCACCGAAATGTTTATTTTTTGCCATTAGCTAAGAATCCTAATTTTGCACCAAATAATATCAGTATTTTGTCCGAAAAACCGCAACAAGTAGTCCAAACAGGAAGTGTTACGCCGCGTTGAGTTCGGAACAAAATTTCGACACGATTGGCATTCAAAACTGGGTAATTAACATTTTGACAATTTTTAGCAAAAAAAAAAAATAATGTTACCCCTTAAAAAAATGCCCATATATGTATGTCTTCAAAATGCACCCGAAAATGAAGTGGATCGTTAGCTCAGGTTGTTAGCCAGTTGAAACAGTCATTCTTTTAGCTGAGACCCTCAATTAGGCGTAGCAGCGACAAAAAAATCACCGAAATATTTATTTTTTGCCATAAGCTAAGAATCCTAATTTTGCACCAAATAATATCAGTATTTTGTCCGAAACACCGCAACAAATAGTCCAAACAGGAAGTTTCACGCCGCGTTGAGTTCGGAACAAAATTTCGACTCGATTGGCATTAAAAACTGGGTAATTAACATTTTGACAATTTTTAGCAAAAAAAAAAAATTAATGCAACCCCTTAAAAAAAATGCCCATAAAAGTAGGTCTCCAAAATGCACCCGAAAATGAAGTGGATCGTGAGCTCAGGTTGTTAGCCAGTTGAAACAGTCATTCTTTTAGCTGAGACCCTCAATTAGGCGTAGAAGCGACAAAAAAAATCACCGAAATTTTTATTTTTTGCCATTAGCTAAGAATCCTAATTTTGCACCAAATAATATCAGTATTTTGTCCGAAAAACCGCAACAAGTAGTCCAAACAGGAAGTGTTACGCCGCGTTGAGTTCGGAACAAAATTTCGACACGATTGGCATTCAAAACTGGGTAATTAACATTTTGACAATTTTTAGCAAAAAAAAAAAATAATGTTACCCCTTAAAAAAATGCCCATAAATGTATGTCTCCAAAATGCACCCGAAAATGAAGTGGATCGTTAGCTCAGGTTGTTAGCCAGTTGAAACAGTCATTCTTTTAGCTGAGACCCTCAATTAGGCGTATAAGCGACAAAAAAATCACCGAAATATTTATGTTTTGCCATTAGCTAAGAATCCTAATTTTGCACCAAAAAATATCAGTATTTTGTCCGAAGCACCGCAACAAATAGTCCAAACAAGAAGTTTCACGCCGCGTTGAGTTCGGAACAAAATTTCGACTCGATTGGCATTCAAAACTGGGTAATTAAGTTTTTGACAATTTTTAGGAAAAAAAAAATTAATGTAACCCCTCTTTAAAAAATGCAAAAAATTCTCCTAGATGTAAGTCTCAAAAATGCACCCGAAAATGATGTGGATCGTTAGCTCAGGTTGTTAGCCAGTTGAAACAGTCATTCTTTTAGCTGAGACCCTCAATTAGGCGTAGCAGCGACAAAAAAAATCACCGAAATATTTATTTTTTGCCATTAGCTAAGAATCCTAATTTTGCACCAAATAATATCAGTATTTTGTCCGAAACACCGCAACAAGTAGTCCAAACAGGAAGTGTCACGACGCGTTGAGTTCGGAACAAAATTTCGACTCGATTGGTATTCAAAACTGAGTAATTAAATTTTTGACAATTTTAAGCAAAAAAAAAAAAATTTATGTAACCCCTTTAAAAAATGCAAAAAATGCCCCTAAATGTATGTCTCAAAAATGCACCCGAAAATGAAGTGGATCGTTAGCTCAGGTTGTTAGCCAGTTGAAACAGTCATTCTTTTAGCTGAGACCCTCAATTAGGCCTAGCAGCGACAAAAAAAAATCACAGAAATATTTATTTTTTGCCATTAGCTAAGAATCCTAATTTTGCACCAATTAATATCAGTATTTTGTCCGAAACACCTCAACAAGTAGTCCAAACAAGAAGTGTTACGCCGCGTTGAGTTCGGAACAAAATTTCGACTCGATTGGCATTTAAAACTGGGTAATTTAGTTTTTGACAATTTTTAGCAAAAATAAAATTTATGTAACTAACCCCTTATAAAAAATGCCCATAAATGTATGTCTCCAAAATGCACCCGAAAAAGAAGTGGATCGTTAGCTCAGGTTGTTAGCCAGTTGAAACAGTCATTCTTTTAGCTGAGACCCTCAATTAGGCCTAGCAGCGACAAAAAAAAAAATCACAGAAATATTTATTTTTTGCCATTAGCTAAGAATCCTAATTTTGCACCAATTAATATCAGTATTTTGTCCGAAACACCTCACCAAGTAGTCCAAACAAGAAGTGTTACGCCGCGTTGAGTTCGGAACAAAATTTCGACTCGATTGGCATTTAAAACTGGGTAATTTAGTTTTTGACAATTTTTAGCAAAAATAAAATTTATGTAACTAACCCCTTATAAAAAATGCCCATATGTCTCCAAAATGCACCCGAAAAAGAAGTGGATCGTTAGCTCAGGTTGTTAGCCAGTTGAAACAGTCATTCTTTTAGCTGAGACCCTCAATTAGGCCTAGCAGCGACAAAAAAAATCACCGAAATATTTATTTTTTGCCATTAGCTAAGAATCCTAATTTTGCACCAAATAATATCAGTATTTTGTCCGAAACACCGCAACAAATAGTCCAAACAAAAAGTGTCACGCCGCCTTGAGTTCGGAACAAAATTTCGACTCGATGGTCATTCAAAACTGGGTAAAACATTTTGACAATTTTTAGCAAAAAAAAAATTAATGTAACCCCTCTTTAAAAAATGCAAAAAATTCTCCTAAATGTACATAAGTCTCAAAAATGCACCCGAAAATGATGTGGATCGTTAGCTCAGGTTGTAAGCCAGTTGAAACAGTCATTCTTTTAGCTGAGACCCTCAATTAGGCGTAGCAGCGACAAAAAAATCACCGAAATATTTATTTTTTGCCATAAGCTAAGAATCCTAATTTTGCACCAAATAATATCAGTATTTTGTCCGAAACACCGCAACAAATAGTCCAAACAGGAAGTTTCACGCCGCGTTGAGTTCGGAACAAAATTTCGACTCGATTGGCATTAAAAACTGGGTAATTTAGATTTTGACAACTTTTAGTAAAAAAAAAAATTAATGTAACCCCTTATAAAAAATGCCCATAAATGTATGTCTCCAAAATGCACCCGAAAATGAAGTGGATCGTTAGCTCAGGTTGTTAGCCAGTTGAAACAGTCATTCTTTTAGCTGAGACCCTCAATTAGGCGTAGAAGCGACAAAAAAAAATCACCGAAATGTTTATTTTTTGCCATTAGCTAAGAATCCTAATTTTGCACCAAATAATATCAGTATTTTGTCCGAAACACCGCAACAAATAGTCCAAACAGGAAGTTTCACGCCGCGTTGAGTTCGGAACAAAATTTCGACTCGATTGGCATTCAAAACTGAGTAATTTAGTTTTTGACAATTTTTAGCAAAAAAAAAAATTAATGCAACCCCTTATAAAAAATGCCCATAAATGTAGGTCTCCAAAATGCACCCGAAAATGAAGTGGATCGTGAGCTCAGGTTGTTAGCCAGTTGAAACAGTCATTCTTTTAGCTGAGACCCTCAATTAGGCGTAGAAGCGACAAAAAAAAATCACCGAAATGTTTATTTTTTGCCATTAGCTAAGAATCCTAATTTTGCACCAAATAATATCAGTATTTTGTCCGAAAAACCGCAACAAGTAGTCCAAACAGGAAGTGTTACGCCGCGTTGAGTTCGGAACAAAATTTCGACACGATTGGCATTCAAAACTGGGTAATTAACATTTTGACAATTTTTAGCAAAAAAAAAAAATAATGTTACCCCTTAAAAAAATGCCCATAAATGTATGTCTTCAAAATGCACCCGAAAATGAAGTGGATCGTTAGCTCAGGTTGTTAGCCAGTTGAAACAGTCATTCTTTTAGCTGAGACCCTCAATTAGGCGTAGAAGCGACAAAAAAATCACCGAAATATTTATGTTTTGCCATTAGCTAAGAATACTAATTTTGCACCAAAAAATATCAGTATTTTGTCCGAAGCACCGCAACAAATAGTCCAAACAAGAAGTTTCACGCCGCGTTGAGTTCGGAACAAAATTTCGACTCGATTGGCGTTCAAAACTGGGTAATAAAGTTTTTGACAATTTTTAGCAAAAAAAAAAATTAATGTAACCCCTCTTTAAAAAATGCAAAAAATTCTCCTAAATGTAAGTCTCAAAAATGCACCCGAAAATGATGTGGATCGTTAGCTCAGGTTGTTAGCCAGTTGAAACAGTCATTCTTTTAGCTGAGACCCTCAATTAGGCGTATAAGCGACAAAAAAATCACCGAAATATTTATGTTTTGCCATTAGCTAAGAATCCTAATTTTGCACCAAATAATATCAGTATTTTGTCCGAAACACCGCAACAAGTAGTCCAAATATTGTATTGTGCATGAAAATTTATTAATTATTAGTTTGGAATAAAAAAAAAGATTATTAGTAAGTGCATGGTATTTAAACAGTATTTGTTATTTTCTTTAAACTAAACATTCCCTTTTTTCGCCAAGAGAGCGTCGAGAGAGAGAGAGGGGGAGGGAGAGTGAGTGTAAGAGAGGAGGGGGAGGGGGAGGGAGTGAGAGAGTATGGTGATGATGGTTTGGGAGGGTGATGGAGAGAGAGGGGAGGGAGAGAGAGAGAAGGGTGAGTGTGAGAGGAGGGTGGGAGGGAGAGAGAGAGGAGGGTGAGTGAGAGAGGAGGGTGGGAGAGAGAGAGGAGGGTGGGAGAGAGAGAGGAGGGTGGGAGAGAGAGAGGAGGGTGGGAGAGAGAGAGGAGGGTGGGAGAGAGAGAGGAGGGTGGGAGAGAGAGAGGAGGGAGAGAGAGAAGGGTGAGAGAGAGGAGGAAGAGAGAGAGGAGGGAGAGAGAGAGGAGGGAGAGAGAGAGGAGGGAGAGAGAGAGGAGGGAGAGAGAGAAGAGGGAGAGAGAGAGAGGAGGGTGAGAGAGAGGATGGTGGGAGAGAGAGAGAGGAGTGAGCGATTTCAAGTCAGAGCGTGGTGTGAGCACAGACAGAGGGGAAAAATACGTTACACTTTCGTTGAATACTTTGCACTAATATGTATGTATGTACAATGTACATTGTATATATGTAAAGCAGCTTAACAACGCCCCGCAAAAAAATGATAGAAGAGAGAATAGGCGGAAATTACGTTACATTTTCGTTGAATACAGCGTACATATAAAAGGCAGCTGAATAACGGACCGCAAAAAGAATGGAGGCGAAAGAAAGAAAAGTAATGGTACAGATGCGCGAAAGAGCACGGGTAACTTGTCGGGATGGCGCCAAAAATGGTTGCGGGTAATTTGTCTACTGCCCTGCTTTGAATGTGTACATATACATATGTTCACATGCATGCATGGGTCAATTTGACTCTCTGGCCATGCCTTCGTGGTGTGTGTGTGTGTGTGTGTGTGTGTGTGTGTTTGCACGCTAGGTCTAATTTGGTGGTTGTTTTTTGGTCTTTGTTTACGTTTTGTTGCTGGTGTTGTTTGTCAGAGTATAAAATGCCGAAAGCCTATCCAAACGACCCTTTATTGATGTTGTATGTAAAATGTACATTGTACATATGTACAAATGTACATTGTACATTTTTTTTGGAGAAGAGCCTAATGTAAAGCAGAGGGACAGAGAAGGAAATATTTGTTTACATTTATTACTACTCGAAAAACAGAGAGAGAGAGGTGGGGAAATATTAGTTAACAATTAGTACCACTCGAGAAAAAGACAATATTTAAATACATTATTTAAACTTACAAATTTTACCAAATTATCTAGGCCTCCTAAATGAACCGGAAAATTATGTCGGTCGTATGCTAATGTTGTTAACTAGTCAAAACAGACACTCTTTTAACTGAGTATCTCAATTAAGACCAATAAACCCCAAAAAAAAAAACCGAAAAATTCCAGTTTTTGCCTTTAGTTATGAATTCTAGTTTTGCACCAAATATCAGTATTTTTCCGAAGCAACGCAAGAAATGATCCAAATAAAGAGTGTCATACTGCGTTGAGTTTGACATAAAATTTCCAATCAATTGGCATTCAAAACTGAAAACTTTAGTTTTTAGCTGAGACCCTCAATTAGGCGTAGCACCGACAAAAAAATCGCCGAAATATTTATTTTTGGCCATTAGATAGGAATCCTAATTTTGTACCAAATAATATCAGTATATTCTCAGAAACAACTCAACAAATAGTCCAAACAAGGAGTGTCACGCCGCGTTGAGTTCGGAACAAAATTTCGACTCGATTGGCATTCAAAACTAGGTAATTTAGTTTTCGACAAATTTTAGAAAAAAAAAAAATCATGATGTAACCCCTCATAAAAAATGCCCATAAATGTAAGTCTCCTAAATGTGCCCGAAAATGAAGTAGATCGTTAGCTCAGGTTATTAGCCAGTTGAAACAGTCATTCTTTTAGCTGAGACCCTCAATTAGGTAGCAGCGACCAAAAAAATCAACGAAATATTTATTTTTTGCTATTAGCTAAGAATCCTAATTTTGCACCAAATAATATCAGTAATACCGCAACAAATAGTCCAAGCAAGAAGTGTCACGCCGCGTTGAGTTCGGAACAAAATTTCGACTCGATTGGCATTCAAAACTGGGTAATTTAGTTTTTGACAATTTTTAGCAAAAAAACAAAAAAAGGGGATATAACCCCTTTAAAAAATGCCCATAAATGTAAGTCTCCAAAATGCACCCGAAAATGAAGTGGATCGTTAGCCAGTTGAGGCAGTCATTATTTTAGCTAAGATCCTCAATTAGGCGTAGCAGCGACAAATAAATCACCGAAATATTTATGTTTTTGGCATTAGCTAAGAATTCTAATTTTGCGCCAAATAATCAGTATTTTGTCAAAAAAAAAACTGCAACAAGTAGTCCAAACGAATACTGACACGCCGCGTTCAGTTTGAAACCAAAATTTCAAATAGATTGGCATTCAAAACAAAAAATTTTAGTTTTTGACAATTTTTGGCAAAAAAAAAAATATGATTTAACCCCTTATAGAAATGCAAAAAATGCCCATAAATTTATGTGTACTAAATGTACCCGAAAATGAAGTGGATCGGTAGCTCAGGTTGTTAGCCTGTTAAAACGGTCATTCTTTAGCTGAGTCCCTCAATTGTTTTACCCTATTGTTTTATATTTTTGTTGTAAACCCGATGCGAAAAACCCAGCATGAGAATTGTTTGTAATTATAAATTGGATCAGCAATATCTGTAGCTTAACTTGATAGTTGGTTATTTTAGGCCATATGGTGGCAGGCAGCTAGACAGCTGAATACGAATTTGGTTAGAAATTATTTATTTGTACATGAAGCCATGTTGGTTTGGTGGGGGGCTAGGATATATGTATATAAGTATATTGCGACATCCTTTTATATTGTCAGCACTTAAAAAAAAAAAATTCATTTGGAAAAAATTGCTGTATTTTTTTTCCTGTCGCTTTTGTTTTTGGGTTTCGTAAATAGGTATGTAATTAAAGCCGGTGTGACCGGCCAAATGTATATGGATGTTTGTCTATTTATAAAAAACGAATTGTCTTTTGACAAAATTGCCTGTTTCTTTGAATTATACAGGTACACTTATCTTTTTTTTAGGTCACTTAGTTTTTTAATTGTTTTTAATTGCAAACTTTTGGCTAGTGTGCCTGTGAGGCCGGTGCGTATGTATGTATTTATTTATTAAAACAATTATTGTTTGTCCGTTTGTTTCATTTGTTTGTGTGTTGATTTGTAGTTTTAAACTGTTTTTGTTTTTTTCACTTAAATATTAATGAATTTTTAATTTGCTGTGCACTCACCGGAGTTAATTTTAATCCTTGTGTGTTTGTGTTGTAATCCTTTTGTGTTTCGTTAAGCTGGAAATAAATACATATACATATATAAGAAGTTAGATATAATTACAATAAGTTGTACATGTTACGTGTTGTATGTAAAAAAAAAATTGGCCAACTTACCTTATAGTATAAATTATTCGTCCGCTAACGTTCGTCTCCATCAAGCAGTCCGCTTCTAATGAGCTCTGCTCAAGCAGAGTTTGCTCAATAAGAGAATTTGAGAGCGAAAAAATGATGGCCGCGACGCCCTTACGGAATGCTTCTAAATGCACTGCGCCAAAAATAACTAGAATGAGTTTTGTGCATGTATGTATTTTTGCATATATATGTTTGAACATTTAGTAAAAAAGCGAATACAAATTTATTAATTTGTTAATAATGAATTACGAATAGTACTAAATAATATATATATAAGTAATTAGAAATAAATAAGTTAAAAGTAATGAGATGTAAATAAATAATATTGTATTGTACATGAAAATTTATTAATTATTAGTTGGGAATAAAAAGATTATTAGTAAATGCATGGTTCTTAAACAGAATTTCTTCGATTTAGTTTATTACGATATTTTCTTTAAATTAAACATTCCCTTTTTTCGCCAAGTGAGCGAGCCGTTCGCTTTGGCTGATACAGAGAGGGGAGAGAGAGAGAGAGAGAGTGAGCGAGAGAGAGAGTGAGAGAGAGAGAGAGAGAGGAGTGAGCAATTTCAAGTCAGAGGAAAAATGCGTTACACTTTCGTTGAATATGTATGTACGTACAATGTGCATTTTACATATGTAAATATGTGCAGCTTAACAACGCCCCGCAAAAGGATGAGAGAGAAAGAAGAGAGAATATAGGGAAAAAACGTTACATTTTCGTTGAATACTGCGTACATACATACATACATATGAATGGCAGCTGAATAACGGACCGCAAAAAGAATGGAGGCGAAAGAAAGAAAAGTAATGGTACAGATGCGCGAAAGAGCACGGGTAACTTGTCGGGATGGCGCCAAAAATGGTTGCGGGTAATTTGTCTACTGCCCTGCTTTGAATGTGTACATATACATATGTTCACATGCATGCATGGGTCAATTTGACTCTCTGGCCATGCCTTCGTGGTGTGTGTGTGTGTGTGTGTGTGTGTGTGTGTTTGCACGCTAGGTCTAATTTGGTGGTTGTTTTTTGGTCTTTGTTTACGTTTTGTTGCTGGTGTTGTTTGTCAGAGTATAAAATGCCGAAAGCCTATCCAAACGACCCTTTATTGATGTTGTATGTAAAATGTACATTGTACATATGTACAAATGTACATTGTACATTTTTTTTGGAGAAGAGCCTAATGTAAAGCAGAGGGACAGAGAAGGAAATATTTGTTTACATTTATTACTACTCGAAAAACAGAGAGAGAGAGGTGGGGAAATATTAGTTAACAATTAGTACCACTCGAGAAAAAGACAATATTTAAATACATTATTTAAACTTACAAATTTTACCAAATTATCTAGGCCTCCTAAATGAACCGGAAAATTATGTCGGTCGTATGCTAATGTTGTTAACTAGTCAAAACAGACACTCTTTTAACTGAGTATCTCAATTAAGACCAATAAACCCCAAAAAAAAAACCGAAAAATTCCAGTTTTTGCCTTTAGTTATGAATTCTAGTTTTGCACCAAATATCAGTATTTTTCCGAAGCAACGCAAGAAATGATCCAAATAAAGAGTGTCATACTGCGTTGAGTTTGACATAAAATTTCCAATCAATTGGCATTCAAAACTGAAAACTTTAGTTTTTAGCTGAGACCCTCAATTAGGCGTAGCACCGACAAAAAAATCGCCGAAATATTTATTTTTGGCCATTAGATAGGAATCCTAATTTTGTACCAAATAATATCAGTATATTCTCAGAAACAACTCAACAAATAGTCCAAACAAGGAGTGTCACGCCGCGTTGAGTTCGGAACAAAATTTCGACTCGATTGGCATTCAAAACTAGGTAATTTAGTTTTCGACAATTTTTAGAAAAAAAAAAAATCATGATGTAACCCCTCATAAAAAATGCCCATAAATGTAAGTCTCCTAAATGTGCCCGAAAATGAAGTAGATCGTTAGCTCAGGTTATTAGCCAGTTGAAACAGTCATTCTTTTAGCTGAGACCCTCAATTAGGTAGCAGCGACCAAAAAAATCAACGAAATATTTATTTTTTGCTATTAGCTAAGAATCCTAATTTTGCACCAAATAATATCAGTAATACCGCAACAAATAGTCCAAGCAAGAAGTGTCACGCCGCGTTGAGTTCGGAACAAAATTTCGACTCGATTGGCATTCAAAACTGGGTAATTTAGTTTTTGACAATTTTTAGCAAAAAAACAAAAAAAGGGGATATAACCCCTTTAAAAAATGCCCATAAATGTAAGTCTCCAAAATGCACCCGAAAATGAAGTGGATCGTTAGCCAGTTGAGGCAGTCATTATTTTAGCTAAGATCCTCAATTAGGCGTAGCAGCGACAAATAAATCACCGAAATATTTATGTTTTTGGCATTAGCTAAGAATTCTAATTTTGCGCCAAATAATCAGTATTTTGTCAAAAAAAAAACTGCAACAAGTAGTCCAAACGAATACTGACACGCCGCGTTCAGTTTGAAACCAAAATTTCAAATAGATTGGCATTCAAAACAAAAAATTTTAGTTTTTGACAATTTTTGGCAAAAAAAAAAATATGATTTAACCCCTTATAGAAATGCAAAAAATGCCCATAAATTTATGTGTACTAAATGTACCCGAAAATGAAGTGGATCGGTAGCTCAGGTTGTTAGCCTGTTAAAACGGTCATTCTTTAGCTGAGTCCCTCAATTGTTTTACCCTATTGTTTTATATTTTTGTTGTAAACCCGATGCGAAAAACCCAGCATGAGAATTGTTTGTAATTATAAATTGGATCAGCAATATCTGTAGCTTAACTTGATAGTTGGTTATTTTAGGCCATATGGTGGCAGGCAGCTAGACAGCTGAATACGAATTTGGTTAGAAATTATTTATTTGTACATGAAGCCATGTTGGTTTGGTGGGGGGCTAGGATATATGTATATAAGTATATTGCGACATCCTTTTATATTGTCAGCACTTAAAAAAAAAAAATTCATTTGGAAAAAATTGCTGTATTTTTTTTCCTGTCGCTTTTGTTTTTGGGTTTCGTAAATAGGTATGTAATTAAAGCCGGTGTGACCGGCCAAATGTATATGGATGTTTGTCTATTTATAAAAAACGAATTGTCTTTTGACAAAATTGCCTGTTTCTTTGAATTATACAGGTACACTTATCTTTTTTTTAGGTCACTTAGTTTTTTAATTGTTTTTAATTGCAAACTTTTGGCTAGTGTGCCTGTGAGGCCGGTGCGTATGTATGTATTTATTTATTAAAACAATTATTGTTTGTCCGTTTGTTTCATTTGTTTGTGTGTTGATTTGTAGTTTTAAACTGTTTTTGTTTTTTTCACTTAAATATTAATGAATTTTTAATTTGCTGTGCACTCACCGGAGTTAATTTTAATCCTTGTGTGTTTGTGTTGTAATCCTTTTGTGTTTCGTTAAGCTGGAAATAAATACATATACATATATAAGAAGTTAGATATAATTACAATAAGTTGTACATGTTACGTGTTGTATGTAAAAAAAAAATTGGCCAACTTACCTTATAGTATAAATTATTCGTCCGCTAACGTTCGTCTCCATCAAGCAGTCCGCTTCTAATGAGCTCTGCTCAAGCAGAGTTTGCTCAATAAGAGAATTTGAGAGCGAAAAAATGATGGCCGCGACGCCCTTACGGAATGCTTCTAAATGCACTGCGCCAAAAATAACTAGAATGAGTTTTGTGCATGTATGTATTTTTGCATATATATGTTTGAACATTTAGTAAAAAAGCGAATACAAATTTATTAATTTGTTAATAATGAATTACGAATAGTACTAAATAATATATATATAAGTAATTAGAAATAAATAAGTTAAAAGTAATGAGATGTAAATAAATAATATTGTATTGTACATGAAAATTTATTAATTATTAGTTGGGAATAAAAAGATTATTAGTAAATGCATGGTTCTTAAACAGAATTTCTTCGATTTAGTTTATTACGATATTTTCTTTAAATTAAACATTCCCTTTTTTCGCCAAGTGAGCGAGCCGTTCGCTTTGGCTGATACAGAGAGGGGAGAGAGAGAGAGAGAGAGTGAGCGAGAGAGAGAGTGAGAGAGAGAGAGAGAGAGGAGTGAGCAATTTCAAGTCAGAGGAAAAATGCGTTACACTTTCGTTGAATATGTATGTACGTACAATGTGCATTTTACATATGTAAATATGTGCAGCTTAACAACGCCCCGCAAAAAGATGAGAGAGAAAGAAGAGAGAATATAGGGAAAAAACGTTACATTTTCGTTGAATACTGCGTACATACATACATACATATGAATGGCAGCTGAATAACGGACCGCAAAAAGAATGGAGGCGAAAGAAAGAAAAGTAATGGTACAGATGCGCGAAAGAGCACGGGTAACTTGTCGGGATGGCGCCAAAAATGGTTGCGGGTAATTTGTCTACTGCCCTGCTTTGAATGTGTACATATACATATGTTCACATGCATGCATGGGTCAATTTGACTCTCTGGCCATGCCTTCGTGGTGTGTGTGTGTGTGTGTGTGTGTGTGTGTTTGCACGCTAGGTCTAATTTGGTGGTTGTTTTTTGGTCTTTGTTTACGTTTTGTTGCTGGTGTTGTTTGTCAGAGTATAAAATGCCGAAAGCCTATCCAAACGACCCTTTATTGATGTTGTATGTAAAATGTACATTGTACATATGTACAAATGTACATTGTACATTTTTTTTGGAGAAGAGCCTAATGTAAAGCAGAGGGACAGAGAAGGAAATATTTGTTTACATTTATTACTACTCGAAAAACAGAGAGAGAGAGGTGGGGAAATATTAGTTAACAATTAGTACCACTCGAGAAAAAGACAATATTTAAATACATTATTTAAACTTACAAATTTTACCAAATTATCTAGGCCTCCTAAATGAACCGGAAAATTATGTCGGTCGTATGCTAATGTTGTTAACTAGTCAAAACAGACACTCTTTTAACTGAGTATCTCAATTAAGACCAATAAACCCCAAAAAAAAAACCGAAAAATTCCAGTTTTTGCCTTTAGTTATGAATTCTAGTTTTGCACCAAATATCAGTATTTTTCCGAAGCAACGCAAGAAATGATCCAAATAAAGAGTGTCATACTGCGTTGAGTTTGACATAAAATTTCCAATCAATTGGCATTCAAAACTGAAAACTTTAGTTTTTAGCTGAGACCCTCAATTAGGCGTAGCACCGACAAAAAAATCGCCGAAATATTTATTTTTGGCCATTAGATAGGAATCCTAATTTTGTACCAAATAATATCAGTATATTCTCAGAAACAACTCAACAAATAGTCCAAACAAGGAGTGTCACGCCGCGTTGAGTTCGGAACAAAATTTCGACTCGATTGGCATTCAAAACTAGGTAATTTAGTTTTCGACAATTTTTAGAAAAAAAAAAAATCATGATGTAACCCCTCATAAAAAATGCCCATAAATGTAAGTCTCCTAAATGTGCCCGAAAATGAAGTAGATCGTTAGCTCAGGTTATTAGCCAGTTGAAACAGTCATTCTTTTAGCTGAGACCCTCAATTAGGTAGCAGCGACCAAAAAAATCAACGAAATATTTATTTTTTGCTATTAGCTAAGAATCCTAATTTTGCACCAAATAATATCAGTAATACCGCAACAAATAGTCCAAGCAAGAAGTGTCACGCCGCGTTGAGTTCGGAACAAAATTTCGACTCGATTGGCATTCAAAACTGGGTAATTTAGTTTTTGACAATTTTTAGCAAAAAAACAAAAAAAGGGGATATAACCCCTTTAAAAAATGCCCATAAATGTAAGTCTCCAAAATGCACCCGAAAATGAAGTGGATCGTTAGCCAGTTGAGGCAGTCATTATTTTAGCTAAGATCCTCAATTAGGCGTAGCAGCGACAAATAAATCACCGAAATATTTATGTTTTTGGCATTAGCTAAGAATTCTAATTTTGCGCCAAATAATCAGTATTTTGTCAAAAAAAAAACTGCAACAAGTAGTCCAAACGAATACTGACACGCCGCGTTCAGTTTGAAACCAAAATTTCAAATAGATTGGCATTCAAAACAAAAAATTTTAGTTTTTGACAATTTTTGGCAAAAAAAAAAATATGATTTAACCCCTTATAGAAATGCAAAAAATGCCCATAAATTTATGTGTACTAAATGTACCCGAAAATGAAGTGGATCGGTAGCTCAGGTTGTTAGCCTGTTAAAACGGTCATTCTTTAGCTGAGTCCCTCAATTGTTTTACCCTATTGTTTTATATTTTTGTTGTAAACCCGATGCGAAAAACCCAGCATGAGAATTGTTTGTAATTATAAATTGGATCAGCAATATCTGTAGCTTAACTTGATAGTTGGTTATTTTAGGCCATATGGTGGCAGGCAGCTAGACAGCTGAATACGAATTTGGTTAGAAATTATTTATTTGTACATGAAGCCATGTTGGTTTGGTGGGGGGCTAGGATATATGTATATAAGTATATTGCGACATCCTTTTATATTGTCAGCACTTAAAAAAAAAAAATTCATTTGGAAAAAATTGCTGTATTTTTTTTCCTGTCGCTTTTGTTTTTGGGTTTCGTAAATAGGTATGTAATTAAAGCCGGTGTGACCGGCCAAATGTATATGGATGTTTGTCTATTTATAAAAAACGAATTGTCTTTTGACAAAATTGCCTGTTTCTTTGAATTATACAGGTACACTTATCTTTTTTTTAGGTCACTTAGTTTTTTAATTGTTTTTAATTGCAAACTTTTGGCTAGTGTGCCTGTGAGGCCGGTGCGTATGTATGTATTTATTTATTAAAACAATTATTGTTTGTCCGTTTGTTTCATTTGTTTGTGTGTTGATTTGTAGTTTTAAACTGTTTTTGTTTTTTTCACTTAAATATTAATGAATTTTTAATTTGCTGTGCACTCACCGGAGTTAATTTTAATCCTTGTGTGTTTGTGTTGTAATCCTTTTGTGTTTCGTTAAGCTGGAAATAAATACATATACATATATAAGAAGTTAGATATAATTACAATAAGTTGTACATGTTACGTGTTGTATGTAAAAAAAAAATTGGCCAACTTACCTTATAGTATAAATTATTCGTCCGCTAACGTTCGTCTCCATCAAGCAGTCCGCTTCTAATGAGCTCTGCTCAAGCAGAGTTTGCTCAATAAGAGAATTTGAGAGCGAAAAAATGATGGCCGCGACGCCCTTACGGAATGCTTCTAAATGCACTGCGCCAAAAATAACTAGAATGAGTTTTGTGCATGTATGTATTTTTGCATATATATGTTTGAACATTTAGTAAAAAAGCGAATACAAATTTATTAATTTATTAATAATGAAATACGAATAGTACTAAATAATATATATATAAGTAATTAGAAATAAATAAGTTAAAAGTAATGAGAAGTAAATAAATAATATTGTATTGTACATGCAATGTATTAATTATTAGTTTGGAATAAAAAGAAGATTATTAGTAAATACTTAAACAGTATTTCTTAGATTTAGATTATTACGATATTTTCTTTAAATTAAACATTTCCTTTTTTTCGCCGAGTGAGCGAGCCGTTCGCTTCGGCTGATACAGAGAGGGAAGAGAGAGAGAGAGAGGAGTGAGCAATTTCAAGTCAGAGAGTGGAGTGAACACAGAAAGAGGAAAAATGGGTTACACTTTCGTTGAATATGTATGTATGTACAATGTACATTTTACATATGTAAATATGTACAGCTTAACAACGCCCCGCAAAAAGATGAGAGAGAAAGAAGAGAATATGGGGGAAAAACGTTACATTTTCGTTGAATACTGCGTACATACATACATACATATGAATGGCAGCTGAATAACGGACCGCAAAAAGAATAGACAAGAAAAAAAAAAAGAAAAGTAATGGTACTGATGCGCGACAAAGCACAGGTAACTTGTCGGAATGGCGCCAATTAATTAATTGTTAACTATTCTGCCAATTATTTTAGTCTCCTAAATCTACCCGCAAATGATTTGGATCGTAAGCTGAGGTTCAAGCAGTCATTATTTTAGCTGAGACCCAATTTAGCCAAGTTACGACCAAAAAATCAACGGAAAAATTTCTCTTGCCATAAGTTATGAACCAAAATATTGCACTATTTTATGGATTGTGTTTAATTTTAATTTAAACCATCCGTTTATTTGGTTTAAATATGTATGCACTTTTACATATTTGTCCACTCACCTGATTTTAATGTAAATCCTTGTGTTTTGGTCTCAATTCGTGTTTACTTCGGTCAGCTGTAAAGAAATAGATTTAGTAAATTAAATATAAGTACATATAATACAATAAATAAGATATACATGCTGAATGCTATATGTAAAAATATTGTCCAACTTACATTTTTGAATAAATCAGTCGTCCACGCATCCGTTCTCTTTGAGTAGTCCGCTTCGATTGAGCACTACTCACACAGTGGTCAATAAGAGAATAAGAGAGAAAGAGAGAGAGCACATTGAATGCTTACAAGTGCACTGCAACCAAAAATACCTTGTATGAATGTTGTATTATAATTTGATGATTATTGCTTTTGGGTAGATATATATATATATAAACATATATTTAGTAAATAGGCAATATATAATGATTAATTCATTAATGAAAAATAAATAGAACAAACTAATACCAAGTTAGTAATAAATAGTTTTGTATTGTACATTAACAAAAATTAATATTTAGTATTAAAAAAGAGGAAACATTTGGAAAACGCATGACATTTAAACATAATGTATTTCTTAGATTTAGATTATTTTATTTTCTTTAAATTAAACATTCCCTATTTTTCTCCAAGTGACCGAGCCGTCCGCATCGACCGCGAGAGTGGAGTGAGGAGTTTAAAGTCAGAGAGTGAAGTGGGCACACAGAGAGAAAGGAAAGAACACGTTACATTTCCGTTGAATACTGCGCATTATTAATAATTAAAATTAATTGTTCAAAGTATCAAATAAATCATTTTATATTGTAAATAAATAATAATTAATACTTAATTAAAAATATAATAAAATGATTAGCATTGCACGGTATTTCAAAAAGTTTTTCTTCGAGTTGCATTATTACTTTTTAATTTTATTTAATTTAATAATCACATTTTTTCTTCAAGTGAGCTTCCACAGACACAGAGGGAGAGAGAGTGGAATTTAAAGTCAAAGAGTGAAATAAACACAAAGTGAAGAAAAAATACGTTATATTGAATACGGCGCATGAATATGTGTACATATATAAAGCATCTGAATAACGGCCCGCAAAAAGAATGGATAAGTACGCATATATGTACATACGTGCCGATTTGATTTTCTGGCCGTGCCTTCGTGGTTGTGTGTGTTTGTGCGCTGTCTAATTTGGTGGTGGTTTATGGGTTTTTTTACGTTTTGTTGCTAGTGGGGGTTCAGATTTTAAAATGCCGCCAATCAAAGGCCAGATAACCAATCCAAACGACCCGTTATGGTTGTTGTATGTATGTATTGTATGGAATATAAATGTGATGAAATAATGATAGGAACGTACATACATACATATGTAACTAAATGGGCGAAATTGCGTTTGCATTTGCTGGGGAATATTTGTATTTGTGATTTGTCTTTGTCTGCATTTTAATTTCATTTGAAGACATGTACCTACATGTCAATGTACATATACATATGTTTTCAACGCCGTAGCTCAAGTTTATTGTATGTAAGAACCTGGCCGTTTGTCTATACTCCTGGTGCGCTTCGTCACTACGTGGATTGCCGTCCACAGTAATTACTGAATTTCTTAAATCTACCTGAATCGACCGACATCATGTTAGCTTAGGTCGTAAGCTGATCAATGCATTTAATGTTTGTGCTGAGACACTATTTAAACTAATTACGACCAAAAAACAGTCATCAATTTTAGTATTTGACGATTTTTGACCAAAATAACGTGATATGAAATATGTTAAAATTGGCCAATTATTAAAGTCCCCTAAATCTACCAGAAGTTGATTTGAAGCGTCAGCTGAGGATGCAAGCTGATAAAAATTATTTTCATTATTTTAGCTGAGACCTAATTTAACCAACTTTCGACAAAAAAAATCAACGGAAAAATTCTTGTTCTTGCAATTAGTTATGAATCCAAAAATACACTAAATAATATCAGTATTTTGTCCGAGGCAACTCAACAAATGGTCCAAATGAGGAGTGTCATACCGCGATGAGTTCGTAATAAAATTTCCAATCGATTGGCATTTAAACCTGACAACGTTAATTTTTGTCAATTTTTGGCAAAAAAAAAAAAAAAACACGACTTAACCCTTATGAAATATGTAAAAATCGGACAAATATTCAAGTCTTCTAAATTTACCCGAAAATGATTCGGATCGTTAACAGAGGTTGTTTGCTGGTAAAAGCACTCATAATTTCAGCTAGGGCCCAATTTAGCCAACTTTCGACATAAAATAGCAACGGAAAAATTCTTGTTCTTGCAATTAGTTATGAACCCAAATTTGGTCTAAATAGTATAAGTATTTTGTTTGAGGCAACTCAAAAAATGGTCCGAATGAGGAACGTCATACCGCGATGAGTTCGTAATAAAATTTCCAATCGGTTGGCATTCAAACTTGAAAACGTTAATTTTTGTCAATTTTTGGAAAAAAAAACACGACTTAACCTTATGAAATATGTAAAAATCGGACATATATTTATGTCTTCTAAATTTACCCGAAAATGATTCGGATCGTTAGCTGAGGTTATTTGCTGGTAAAAACACTCCTACTTTCAACTAAGACCCAATTTAGCCAACTTTCGACATAAAATATCAACGGAAAAATTCCCGTTCTTGCCGTTAGTTATGAATCCAAAAATGCACCAAATAATATCAGTATTTTGTCCAAGGCAACTCAACAAATGGTCCAAATGAGGAGTGTCATACCGCGATGAGTTCGTAATAAAATTTCCAATCGATTGGCATTCAAACCTGAAAACGTTAATTTTTGTCAATTTTTCGGAAAAAAAACACGACTTAACCCTTATGAAATATGTAAATATCGGACAAATATTTAAGTCTTCTAAATTTACTTGAAAATGATTCGGATCGTTAGCTGAGGTTATTTGCTGGTAAAAACACTCCTACTTTCAGCTAAGACCCAATTTAGCCAACTTTCGACATAAAATATCAACGGGAAAATTCCCGTTCTTGCCATTAGTTATGAATCCAAAAATGCACTAAATAATATCAGTATTTTGTCCGAGGCAACTCAACAAATGGTCCAAATGAGGAGTGTCATACCGCGATGAGTTCGTAATAAAATTTCCAAGCGATTGGCATTCAAACCTAAAAACGTTAATTTTTGTACATTTTTCGAAAAAAAACACGATTTAACCCTTATGAAATATGTAAAAATCGGACAAATATTTAAGTCTTCTAAATTTACCCGAAAATGATTCGGGTCGTTAGCTCAGGTTGTTAGCCAGTCATTCTTTAAGTTGAGACCCTCAATTAGGCCTAGCAGCGACAAAAAAATCACCGAAATATTTATGATTTGCCATTAGCTAAGAATCCTAATTTTGCACCAAATAATATCAGTATTTTGTCCGAAACACCGCAACAAATAGTCCAAAAAAGAAGTGTCACGCCGCGTTGAGTTCGAAAACAAAATTTCAAATAGGTTGGCATTCAAAACAAAAAAATTTAGTATTTGACAATTTTTGGCAAAAAAAAAAATTTATGATTTAACCCCTTATAGAAATGCAAAAAATGCCCATAAATTGATGTGTCCTAAATGTACCCGAAGATGAAGTGGATCGGTAGCTGAGTCATTCTTTAGCTGAGTCCCTCAATTGTTTTACACTTGTTATATGCCAAATAAAATATATTTTTGTTTTACACTTGTTATATGCCAAATAAAATATATTTTTGTTTTAAACCCGATGCGAAAAACCCAGCATAAGAATTGTTTGTAATTATAAATTGGATCAGCAATATCTGTAGCTTAACTTTATAGTTGGTTATTTTAGGCCATATGGTGGCAGCTAGACAGCTGAAAACGAATTTGGTTAAGAAAAAAAAAAAAAATTTGGAAAAAATTGATGTATTTTTTTTTTCTGTCGCTTTTGTTTTTGGGTTTTGTAAATAGGTATGTAATTTAAGCCGGTGTGACCGGCCAAATGTATATGGATGTTTGTTTATTTATAAAAAACGAATTGTCTTTTGACAAGATTGCCTGTTTCTTAGAATTATACAGGTACACTTCTCTTTTTTTTAGTTCACTTAGTTTTTTAATTGTTTTTAATTGCAAAAATTTGGCTAGTATGCCTGTGAGGCCGGTGCGTATGTATGTATTTATTTATTAAAGCAATTATTGTTTGTCCGTTTGTTTCGTTTGTGTGTCGACTTGTAGTTTTAAACTGTTTTTGTTTTTTTCACTTAAATATGAATGAATTTTTAATTTGCTGTGCACTCACCGGAGTTAATTTTAATCCTTGCGTGTTTGTGTTGGAATCCTTTTGTGTTTCGTTAAGCTGGAAATAAATACATATACATATATAAGAAGTTAGATATAATTACAATAAGTTGTACATGTTACGTGTTGTATGTAAAAAAAAAATTGGCCAACTTACCTTATAGTATAAATTATTCGTCCGCTAACGTTCGTCTCCATCAAGCAGTCCGCTTCTAATGAGCTCTGCTCAAGCAGAGTTTGCTCAATAAGAGAATTAGAGAGCGAAAAAAATGACGGCCGCGACGCCCTTACGGAATGCTTCTAATTGCACTGCGCCAAAAATAACTAGAATGAGTTTTGTGCAAATGTATTTTTGCATGTATATGTTTGAACATTTAGTAAAAAAAGCGAATACAAATTTATTAATTTATTAATAATGAAATACGAATAGTACTAAATAATATATATATAAGTAATTAGAAATAAATAAGTTAAAAGTAATGAGAAGTAAATAAATAATATTGTATTGTACATGCAATGTATTAATTATTAGTTTGGAATAAAAAGAAGATTATTAGTAAATACTTAAACAGTATTTCTTAGATTTAGATTATTACGATATTTTCTTTAAATTAAACATTTCCTTTTTTTCGCCGAGTGAGCGAGCCGTTCGCTTCGGCTGATACAGAGAGGGAAGAGAGAGAGAGAGAGGAGTGAGCAATTTCAAGTCAGAGAGTGGAGTGAACACAGAAAGAGGAAAAATGGGTTACACTTTCGTTGAATATGTATGTATGTACAATGTACATTTTACATATGTAAATATGTACAGCTTAACAACGCCCCGCAAAAAGATGAGAGAGAAAGAAGAGAATATGGGGGAAAAACGTTACATTTTCGTTGAATACTGCGTACATACATACATACATATGAATGGCAGCTGAATAACGGACCGCAAAAAGAATAGACAAGAAAAAAAAAAAGAAAAGTAATGGTACTGATGCGCGACAAAGCACAGGTAACTTGTCGGAATGGCGCCAATTAATTAATTGTTAACTATTCTGCCAATTATTTTAGTCTCCTAAATCTACCCGCAAATGATTTGGATCGTAAGCTGAGGTTCAAGCAGTCATTATTTTAGCTGAGACCCAATTTAGCCAAGTTACGACCAAAAAATCAACGGAAAAATTTCTCTTGCCATAAGTTATGAACCAAAATATTGCACTATTTTATGGATTGTGTTTAATTTTAATTTAAACCATCCGTTTATTTGGTTTAAATATGTATGCACTTTTACATATTTGTCCACTCACCTGATTTTAATGTAAATCCTTGTGTTTTGGTCTCAATTCGTGTTTACTTCGGTCAGCTGTAAAGAAATAGATTTAGTAAATTAAATATAAGTACATATAATACAATAAATAAGATATACATGCTGAATGCTATATGTAAAAATATTGTCCAACTTACATTTTTGAATAAATCAGTCGTCCACGCATCCGTTCTCTTTGAGTAGTCCGCTTCGATTGAGCACTACTCACACAGTGGTCAATAAGAGAATAAGAGAGAAAGAGAGAGAGCACATTGAATGCTTACAAGTGCACTGCAACCAAAAATACCTTGTATGAATGTTGTATTATAATTTGATGATTATTGCTTTTGGGTAGATATATATATATATAAACATATATTTAGTAAATAGGCAATATATAATGATTAATTCATTAATGAAAAATAAATAGAACAAACTAATACCAAGTTAGTAATAAATAGTTTTGTATTGTACATGAACAAAAATTAATATTTAATATTAAAAAAGAGGAAACATTTTGGAAAACGCATGACATTTAAACATAATGTATTTCTTAGATTTATGTTATTTTATTTTCTTTAAATTAAACATTCCCTATTTTTCTCCAAGTGACCGAGCCGTCCGCATCGACCGCGAGAGTGGAGTGAGGAGTTTAAAGTCAGAGAGTGAAGTGGGCACACAGAGAGAAAGGAAAGAACACGTTACATTTCCGTTGAATACTGCGCATTATTAATAATTAAAATTAATTGTTCAAAGTATCAAATAAATCATTTTATATTGTAAATAAATAATAATTAATACTTAATTAAAAATATAATAAAATGATTAGCATTGCACGGTATTTCAAAATGTTTTTCTTCGAGTTGCATTATTACTTTTTAATTTTATTTAATTTAATAATCACATTTTTTCTTCAAGTGAGCTTCCACAGACACAGAGGGAGAGAGAGTGGAATTTAAAGTCAAAGAGTGACATAAACACAAAGTGAAGAAAAAATACGTTATATTGAATACGGCGCATGAATATGTGTACATATATAAAGCATCTGAATAACGGCCCGCAAAAAGAATGGATAAGTACGCATATATGTACATACGTGCCGATTTGATTTTCTGGCCGTGCCTTCGTGGTTGTGTGTGTTTGTGCGCTGTCTAATTTGGTGGTGGTTTATGGGTTTTTTTACGTTTTGTTGCTAGTGGGGGTTCAGATTTTAAAATGCCGCCAATCAAAGGCCAGATAACCAATCCAAACGACCCGTTATGGTTGTTGTATGTATGTATTGTATGGAATATAAATGTGATGAAATAATGATAGGAACGTACATACATACATACAGTGGCGAAAAAAATAATAGCACCACTTCAATACATTTTCTTCTGGGTAACATAAAATTGTTTTCAGTGTTTGTTTTTTTCAACACAACATTTTTTTGTACTCTTTAGTATTCTTTCTAACCAAAAAGTATGTTACCCTGTTTTTAAATCCTTCCTATAAATTTATTTTTAAGTGTTTTATTAAAAAAGCCCAAAAAATGGAGAAAAATAAAATAGCACCACTTCCACATTTATTAACAAAAACCCCATATTTTGCCGAATAGCCTTTAAACAAAGCACGGGTCAATTCGATTTATCTATAACTTAAATATTTTGAACGTAAAAATTTTGATAATACCATTGAAATGGGGCGTGGAAGGCAATGCCGTGAGAAAAAGCGTGATATCATCCAAAAGTTAATAAAGGATGGAAAATCTTACAGAGAAGTTGGTCGATTGGTCGGATATTTAAATAAAATGATTAAGAACGCTCTAAACTTTAAAGAAAAACCTGAAACACGAGGACGAAAACAATCTATGACCCCCCTTCACGTCAATCGATTGATTCGTCAGAACAAGAAGGATCCTTTTAAACCTGCTACTGAGCTTAAAAATGAGCTTAAAATAAATGAGACGGTGAAAACTGTGCGTACATATCTCAGGGAATATAACCTAAAAGCCTACAGCCCGAGAAAGGTACCACTTTTAAATGCCAGACATATTTCTAGGCGAATGAAGTTTGCTAAGGATCATGCAAATTGGTCACCAAAACAGTGGAGGAATATTTTATGGTCAGGTTAGAGCAAGGTGATTATGTTTGGTGGAAAAGGATCCAGATCGTATGTCAGACGTCCAAAGAACTCGGAATTTAAGACCCAGTAGACCACAAAGACCATAAAGCGTATAGGGCGTAGTGTGATGGTATGGGCCTGCTTTTCCTATTACGGAGTAGGCCCGATACAGTGGATCAAGGCCATCATGGATCAGCACGTATACGTGGATATCATGGATACCATTATGCTACCTTTCGCAGAGTATGAAATGCCGCTCGTGTGGGTCTTCCAACAAGGTAATCACCAAAAACATAGCAGCAAGAAGGCAAAGAAATGGTTTGGGGACAACTCTGTAAACGCTATGGAGTGGCCTCCGCAGTCTCCAGACCTTATTCCAATAGAGAATCAGTGGTCGGACGTCAAGAAGGCAGTCGCTGCATCAAAACCAACATCCATGGGATCCCTTTGGGGAGTAATTAAGGAGTCCTGGACTCAAATTTCCATAAAGCGATGCCAGGACCTAGTTGACTCCATCCCAAAACGCTGCGCAGCTGTTATTTCCAATAAAGGATACACCACAAAGTATTAAATGAAGAATATAAACATCGATTTAATAGTTCCATATTGTTATCTCATGAATATTGGTAGTTCCTATAATTTAAAACCCATTTTTGAAAAGTGGTGCTATTATTTTTTTCGTTAAGTTTTCGAGTTTTTATAAAGTTTCTTAAATAATTTAAAAACTAAAAAAAAAATCTACATTATTTTTTTATTTTCTGATTCTATGTTGCAATTCGATTCCAAAATGGTATTGCATGTTTTGACAGAGCTAAAAATATAGGTAGGGTGGCTATCCAAACATTGCTCGAGTAGGTGGTGCTATTTTTTTTTTCGCAGCTGTATGTAACTAAATGGGCGAAATTGCGTTTGCATTTGCTGGGGAATATTTGTATTTGTGATTTGTCTTTGTCTGAATTTTAATTTCATTTGAAGACATGTACCTACATATCTATGTACATATATGTTTTCAACGCCGTAGCGCAAGTTTATTGTATGTAAGAACCTGGCCGTTTGTCTATACTCCTGGTGCGCTTCGTCACTACGTGGATTGCCGTCCACAGTAATTACTGAATTTCTTAAATCTACCTGAATCGACCGACATCATGTTAGCTTAGGTCGTAAGCTGATCAATGCATTTAATGTTTGTGCTAAGACACTATTTAAACTAATTACGACCAAAAAACAGTCATCAATTTTAGTATTTGACGATTTTTGACCAAAAAAACGTGATATGAAATATGTTAAAATTGGCCAATTATTAAAGTCCCCTAAATCTACCAGAAGTTGATTTGAAGCGTCAGCTGAGGATGTAAGCTGATAAAAATTATTTTCATTATTTTAGCTGAGACCTAATTTAGCCAACTTTCGACAAAAAAAATCAAAAAAATCCATTCTTGTTCTTGCAATTAGATATGAATCCAAAAATGCACAAAATAAAAAACACGACTTAACCCTTATGAAATATGTAAAAATCGGACAAATATTTAAGTCTTCTAAATTTATCCGAAAATGATTCGGGTCGTTAGCTGAGATTGTTTGCTGGTAAAAACACTCATACTTTCAGCTAAGACCCAATTTAGACAACTTTCGACATTAAATATCAACGGAAAAATTCCCGTTCTTGCCATTAGTTATGAAACCAAAAATGCATTAAATAATATCAGTATTTTGTCCGAGGCAACTCAACAAATGGTCCAAATGAGGAGTGTCATACCACGTTCAGTTCGTCATAAAATTTCCAATTAATCGGCTTTCAACCCTGGAAACGTTAATTTTTGTATATATTTTGCAAAAAAAAACGTGATTCAACCCCTTATGAAATATGCAAGAATCGGCCAATTATTTAAGTCTCCTAAGTCTACCCTAAAACGATTTGGATCGTTAGCTGAGATTATTAGCTGGTAAAAACAGTCATATTTTCAGCTGAAACCCAATTAATCCAAGTTACGACTGAAAAAATCTACGACAAAATTCCTGTTCGTGCCATTAGTTGGGAATCCAAATTTAACACTAAATAATATCAGTATTTGTTCTGAGGCAACTCAGCATTAGGGTCGTGCCCTAAGATATATTATTTTAATTTCCTACACAACAACAAACAATGAATAGCTATGGACACGGCTAAAAATGAATAGAAGCTAAAACAACAAAAATTCGTAGGAATTAAGTCGTTTAATTAAAAATATAGCAGTGCACATTATTATATGAGCTCGGGGTATGGAAATCCAATGTTTTAAAAATTTAATGGATAAATTTATTGTTTTGAATTAAAAACTAAATTCATATTCCCCTACAATACTAAAAATATTACCGCTCACACAACTTATTCATTTTGTTATGTTTCATTTGTCTTAATAAAAAAGGCAATTTGGAGCCACCCTAAAACTATTCCTTAGAAGAGGACAGCGACACACATGCCGCCATTTTAACAGAACTCGGACGCTGCGATTGGCGTGTTGCTGTCCAATTCGTTAGAAGAGGACAACAGTACCTACGCCGCCATTTTATTAAGGCTTGTACGTCGAAAGCCGGCGTATTGCTGACACAATGCGTTAGAAGAAGACAGCTGTACGCTCGCCGCCATTTTTACATAAATAGCGTCTTATATTAGGGTGGACCCAAAACATTTAATTTTAATTTTTCCGACATATGAACTAACGTCAAACAATAGCTATAAAAAACGCTTAAAACTGATCGCAGCTAAAATAAAAATATCTTTTAATGAAAAATGTAGAACTGAACATTATTTTATATGACATACAACGCGTAAATTATATGCGAATGCAGCTTGATATTTTTGGGGGCTCTATAATAAACAAATTATTTTAAATTGTTGCGACGCAGTAGACTTCAAAAATAAATTTGTTTATTAAATATTCAAGATATATATATTTGTACTAAAAATATTACAAATTACATTTTTTGGAAACGTTTCATGCGTTTTGATAAAACTGCAAGGTGGACAAGGCTAAAACTAATCGCAATTGAATAATAAAAACCTATGAACTAAAAATCTTTTATAATGAAAGTTATAGGAATACACATCATCATATACGAGTTCGGGGTATAGAAAACAAATATTTTTATATTTAATGACAAAATTTGTTTTGCTTTGAATTGACAATTTAATTTTTATTCTCCAACGCAACATTGCACGAATTAAGAACTAGTAGCTTTGAGCACAGCTAAAATAATATCGCCAGTGTCAATATAACAATACTCACGCCGCCAGTATTTTGCTCGAGGAACTCAACAATTTTTTGAAATAAAAAAAGAAGCAAAAATCGGGACGTTTTTGAAGTCTCCCAAATTTATCCGAAAATGATTTGGATTGTTAGCTGAGGTTGTTTGCTGGTAAAAACAGCCATTCTTTTAGCTCAGCCCCAATTAAACCAACTAGGACAAAAAATATGAACAGAAAAATTCCTGCCATAAGTTCTGAATCCAAAATTCATACTAAATAATCAGTATTTTGTCCCAGGAAACTTAACACACAGTCCATATGAGGAGTGTCATACCGCGTTGAGTTCGTAAAAAAATTTCCAATCAATTGACATTCAAACGTGTAATCGTTAATTTTTGTCCATTTTTGGCAAAAATAAAACGAAACGTTAACCCCTTACGATAAATTCAAAAATCGACCAATTATTTAAGTCTTATGTCTACCCGAAAACAATTTAAATCGTTAGCTGAGGTTATTTGCTGGTAAAAACAGTCATTTTCTTAGTTAATAGTTGTAGTTGTAGTTGTATAGTAGTAGTAGTATTGTTTTAAATTGGAATCAGCAGTAGCTCACCTGATTTTAAAGTTAGTCCTTGTGTGTTTTTGTGTTAATCCGTTTGCTTTTGTGTTAGTCCGCTCAGCTGTAAATAAATATAATTAATAAATAAGATATAAGTACATATACAACAACAATAAATAAGAAAAGAAAAAAAGGCATGTATACTTTTGCTATATTAAACAAAAAAAATGGTCAACTTACCTTTTTAAATAAATTGCTCGCCCATGCGTCCGCTCTCTTTGAGTAATCCGCTTCGATTGAGCAGTGCTCACGCAGTTTGGTTAATAAGAAAATAAGAGGAGAGCGAAAGAAATGATGGCCGCCGGACGCACACTTAATGCTTCCAAATACACTGTGCACAAAAATACCTGGTATCAATGATGTATTACATTTTATTGATTATTGCTTTTGCGTATAAAAATATTTAATTAGTAAATAGCTAATAAATAAATATTAATTTATTAACGACAAATAAACAGAACGAAATAATAAAAAGTTTGTAATAAATAACTTTGTATTGTTCATGAACAAAGGTCAATAATTATTATTAATAAAGATGAAAAATTATGGAAAACGTGGCATTTAAACAACATGTATACTTAAATTTAGATTATTTCATTTTCATTTTCTTTAAATTCAACATTCACTATTTTTCTCCAAGTGCCTGAGCCGTCGGCTTCGACCGAGAGAGAGAGAGTGGAGTGAGGAATTTAAGGGCAGAGAGTGAAGTGGGCACACAGAGAGAACGGAAATTAATGGTACAAAAATAATAAATACATAATATTGTATTATATTGAATACTGAATAATAATTAAGTTAATTACAAATAAAAAGAAAATAATAAGTAATGCATGGTATTTAAACAAGTATATCTTCGAGTTAGATTATTAAATTTTAATTTTTCTTAAATTTAACATCCCTTTTTTCTCCAAGTGAACAACCCGTTCTCTTCCACAGACACAGCGAAGAGAGGGAGAGAGTGCAATTTAAAGTCAAAGAGAGAAGTGAACACAAAGAGAGGGTAAAAATACTTTAAATTTTCGTTGAATTCTGCCCATTAAATATGTTTGTAGATATGTACAACATCTGAATAGCGGCCCGCAAAAGAATAATAGGACAAAGAAAGAAAATGTTACAGATCCGCAAAAAAGCCCGGTAACTCGACTGGTTGGCGCCAAAAATGGTTGCGGTTAATTTTGGTTGTGCTTGTGTTTGTCTGCTGCTCTGCTTTGTTTGTGTATGCACGCATGTGTCGAGTTAATTTTCTGGCCTTGCCGTCGTGGTGTGTGTCTTTGTGCGCTGTATAATTGGGTGGTGGCTTTATGTTTTGTTGCTGGTTGTCAGAATTTAAAATGCCGGCAATCAACGGGCAAAAAGCCTACATATTCAAAAAAACCCGTTATAGGTGTTGTTTGCATGTATTGTGTGGAATATTATTATGATGAAAAAACAATAGACACGTACATACATATGTAAGTAAATGGACAAAATTTCAACATTTTTGTTATTGATACTTAAAAAAAAAGTCAATCATATAATCTCTAAGGCAGCAGAGCGATATGTAAGGAAGAGAGGACGAGGAGGGAAATATTTGTATATTATTATTATTATTATTTTAACTTACAACAGGTACCAAAGGTTTTAAGTTATCATATTACTCGCAGTCGGGTTCATTTCCTTTTCTTCCATTGTCGAATTGAAAACAGTTGAAAAAATGAACAACAAATTATATGAACATACTTGCATACATATGTATATACGCAATTGCACTTTTATACCGGCATCTTATCACACAAACACATATGCCGCTTATTCATGATTTTACACGCACGCCTAACTCTAACAGCTTAAACTCCGCCACTCTTTAATTATAGACACTATACTCTAGATAATGAGTCCACAGCAAGTCGATTGTCTAACTATCTAACTATGAACTATTTAGCCACTAAGCGTACATTCTTTTGGCGCGAGCACCTTTTTGAATAACTGGCTCGTCCGCGATGTCCGTTCGCTTTGAATAGTCCCGTTTTGACTGAGAGCACTGCTCGCTCACGCAGTTTGGTCTTAAGAGAAGACAGAGGGGGAGAGCGAGAAAATGGCGCACACTGAATGCTTTCAAATGCACAGTGCGAAAAAAACCTAGTATGAATGTTGAATTATATTCCATTTATTATTGCTTTTGCGTAAAATAATATAATGAGAAAAAAGCTAAAAAAAATTGTAACTCATTAGTACTGAAAAATAAATGGAACGAAAAATTAAAATAAGTATACCAAATAAATTTAAAAAAATAACAATTATGAATGTACGCAACTGAACGAGCGGAATTATGTTTATACACATGCATATATATATATATATGTACATACATTCTTACGTATGCATTTACATATTTAAGGTGCAATCTCAAATCAAAAACCAATATGTGTAAAATACAAAAACACATTTATTATATATGCGTCTATGTGCATCCAACAAATATCTTCTGAATGGGAAGGTTCATCAGCCAACGTTTTGGTGACCATTTCTCTTAACGAAAGGAGTTTCGGAATGCGGTCATTTCCGACTGGGCGATGATTATGAAGATTTTTTTGTTTCGGTGGCGGATGATTTATTTCATATTTCCATATTTCAGTTGCCTGGAAGGGGAGGTGGGGTTGATGTTTACAAGCACAAACAACAAACACAACGTAATTGTCCCGTAAGCTAGTAAAAAAGGGATAGCCTCAGCGTAAGTGTTAGTAAAAAAGGGAGAAAGGGAGATGCAAGATCTGCTCTCTGCTCTCCGAGAGCGCAAGCTCAAACCGAATGACCGTGCTGCCTGTTCTTAGAAATCCTACCTGCGAACCAGGGGTGGCAAACAATACGGTCCCAAAAAATGTTGGCAGCATAGCCGAGACACCCTCCTAACACTCTCGATTGTAATTTTAGTGGCGGTTTTCTCAAAAATATTTATTTTTATGCCATAATATCGATGTATTGATACTGTTATACATTTTTCTCCCTCATTTACTGACTTACGGTGCTATCTCCTTCTTTTACTGACACTTACGTCTTACGTGGCTCTTACGTTTGCTCACACTTACGTTACCGACACTACGCTCACGCCATCGTATCGATGTTTCTCCTTTAAGCTGATTCTGGTTTTCCAATCAGACTGATTCTCGTTTTTCGTCTTACGTCGCATCTTGCATCTCTTTTTTACTGACACTTACGTGGCTCTTACGTTTGGCGATACCGACTACGCTCACGCCAAAAAACATCGATTATCGATTTTTGTATCGATGTTTCTCCTTTAAAACGATTCTCGTATTCCAATCAGACTGATTCTCTTTTTTCGTCTTACGTTTTGTTGACATTCGCATCTTGCATCTCCCTTTTTTACTGACACTTACGCTGAGGCTATCTCCCTTTTTCACTGACACTTACGTGGCTCTTACGTTTCTTACGTGGCTCTTACGTTTGACGTTACCGACACTACGCTCACGCCAAAAACATCGATGCTTGTATCGATGTTTCTCCTTTGAACCGATTCTCGACTCCAATCAGACTGATTCTCTTTTTTCAACTGGGTGGTTGTTGTTTTTCAAGGCGGTCGGCCAACTATTCAAAAGTTCAAAAGTAACTGCAATCTGCGTCGAAACTAAGCAAAAGACTCGGAAAGTTCTGTGCGTGGGAGACTGAAAAGTAAAAAGGCTGACCGAGCGAGCTGTGTTCGTTGCGAATAAAAAAACCATAAAAAGTTGGAATTCGGAGTGCTGGGCGAAGGAAGTGGAAGGAAGGACAAGCAACAAATTCGTGCTCTCGGCTGTTCCTGCCTGCGTCTCTCTTTCGCTGCGAGAGCGGGTGTGTGTGTGAGTGCGAGGAGAGAATCTGCAAGAAAAAGAAAAGCAACGCCGAAAAGCGGGGAATCGAGAAATAAAACGCATTGGCGTGTGAATCACGAGAAGCTGAATCATCTGAATCATCTCACCCGAATACACTCTTCTGTTGGGCGAATCGATAATTCCTAAATCGTAAGGATGGAGCACCACGAGGACAACGCTCAGTTCGACAATTACTTGCAGAACCGTCTTAGCGAGGGCTTGCAGATTACCGGTGGCGCCGAGCATCATCTTCATCTGGCGGACGCCGTCGTGGACGAACTCTCCGCCCCTGGGATCGCGTCCTCCAAATCGGATCCGGATCAAGAGAATAACGACGGGGAGGAGGACGAGGAGTGGAAGTACATACACGAGGTGCAGCAAAGCGAGAAGCTCCAACAGCAGCAGCAGCAGCTTCCTTTGGCATCGGAAACTGGCAACGGATTTGGCCCCGTCGGGCACTCTGAGGATTTAGTGCTAGGAAACGGCGGTGCCCCTGGTCTGAGTCTGGTCTACGAGGAGCAGGACGTGGAAGTGATCAAGAACGATGGTGACTTGTCCACGAATTCCAACACGACCACTTCCACAGACGAGGTGGTGGCCCAGGATCAGCAGCAAACCCAGGAGGCTGAACTGTTGGCGGAGCAGCATCAACAGCAGCAGTTGCAATCCTCGGATCTCCAGCAGGAGGACGAGGACGAGCCTAGCTCCGTGGCCACTACCTATGGAACCAGCAGTCTCAGCGAGAATAATCCCACGCCCTTAGATCAAGAGGAGCTGGCGGCCAAGCCAGTTGTCCAAGAATTGCTAGCGGGCTTCGACAATAAGGAGAACTGTGATTATGTCGATGATCTGGATGAAAACCACTCCCAGCTCAACCCCAATGCTGTTGCCTTTGTGCCTAGCTATGGCTCCCAGCCATCCTCTCCCCTTCCCGCTGTGGAGGAGCCACTACTCGGCCTGAATCCGCGCCAGCTGCTGCCGGGCGGTCCTTTGGACGATTTGGTGGCCGAGAGTCCGCGCAAGGGATCCGCCAGGGAGAACATGGATGCGATTGCAGTACCCGATGAACGGGAGTTTGACATTGAGGCGGATAAGCGACCCCACGAACTGGAGCAGGAAACGGACCTTTTCGGCGAAGGAAATCTGGAAATGCAGTTGCTGAACGGTGTAGGAGCCGCTGAGCCAGCTGCTATAACGGATGTGCTGGGTCACGGCCCGGAGACCAGTGTCGATATGGAAATTGATCAGCTGCCAGCAGACGCCGATATCATGAAACAATCGATTTATGCCGATCACAATGCCTCCATTGAAGACATCTTAAACTCCGTGCAACCTCTGCCCACCCAGACGGGCGACGAAAAGGAACTGCTCCATGTCGAGGAAAAAGAGCATGTCTCGCAGTCGCCGTCAACTGAGGAGCTCCAGTTCCAGCAGGAGTTTCAACACGATCAGCATCAGCCACCTTTGTTTAACAACGCTAAGCAGGATCTAATGCAGGCTTCCTTTTACTTGGAGCATTCTTCCCAAGATGCGCAGAAGGACGAGTCCCAAGAGCAGGAGGAGCTTCCCGCAAAGAGCTCCGATATTTTTGCCGACCAGAGTTTGCTGCTGGACACCAGTGCACCGCAGTTTAGCCCAGAATCTGACTCACCTGTGGCGAAATTAGAGCTGGAGTCCCAGCAGGCTGACATTGTGGACATCACACCTTCGCCTCATTCTTCTACTGAAGAGAAGCATTTGGTTGAGGACACCAAGGAGCTGATTGAGGACACCACAGAGCTGGTTGAGGACACCACGGAGCTGGTTGCGGAGAGCAAAATTGATCAAGAATCCCATCTCTTTGAGCCTTTTTCAGTCGGAGCTCCTCCCCAGGTAAGATTAATTTGAAGGGAGGGGAATTAAAAAAGTGCCGAAAGTGATCATTAGGCACTATTCATCTCTAACTTCGAGTGCTGCGCCCGTTTTATTTGCTTTGCCTTGCTTCCGTTGCTTTAACTTGCATTACCCTCTGCCAGCTTCAGGCTGCCCTGCCTTTCACCTGGATACCGGCGTAAAAATAATCATTAAATTTGTTGGTATACTCCTTTGTCTCTGCCCCTGGCCTGTGCATGTGCTGCTACCCCGACCCAACCTCCCATTTCCCTCTATGATGGTTTTCTCCTTTCGTATCGCATCAGTGCTCCTGTGGGTTTAGTTGAGGGTTAGCCGACATTTTATAGGAATTCAAAATTGTGTCCTTTTTGGGTTTCAATAGAAACTTAAAATTGATAATCGTGGATCCAAAAATTGTGCTTCATTTTACAGAAACAACAAAAGCTTTCTTAATGTGCAGTTCAGCGTCTATAAGTCGAAAGGGCTGATTGCCAACAATGAACAAATTAAAAAAAACGATAAACACTTTTTGGTTGTAAGTCAGGAGAATATTCATATGGTTTCTCAAAACTATTTATATTTATTATTTTGTACTCTTCTGAGTGTACTCCCTATATTGCACTTTTATCCTGGGGTGTGTTCCTTGGCTCGCTCACGCGTCGCCGTCGAAATTTGTGCTCTCCTATGCTCTCCCTTTGTTCGATGTATTTGGGTGGGGTTGAGTTTGCTGCGAGTCGACTACCACTCAACTTTTACACCCAGCAGGACACGCGAGTGCTTTCCTTGCCAAGACCCGGCTTTGGGTGGGGGCTCTTTCTTTGGCGACTTTATTTAAAATATTAAAGGTCACTCCCAAAGGGGTAGTTAAACAAGTGCCAATATTTGTTCAGCCATTCACTGTGGGAATGTTTCCGATCCTATATAAATTTAAATTAATCAAAAGTAATTTTTGAAAGTACACAAATGTTGGTTTGTGATTTGTTTTGCGAATTGGTGAGCTGCGGTCAATGCATTCTAATGGAACTTGGCTCTCTACAGCTCTCTCTCTCTTCTTCTTTTCGTCTGCAATCTGCACGACCAGCAACAACAACAACCCAAGTAAATGGCGTTGCCAACTGCTGCAAGAGTTGGCAATCTTCTCGCTCCGTTGCAAGTTCCAACTCCAATGCACACACTCGCACTCATACAGACACGCTTTCATAATTAGAACAAAAATAACAGCTGCACATACGAGCAGAGATACATACATACGTAGTTAGTTAGGAAAAGAAGGGGGTGCAAAAAAATAGAGATGACTTTGGTATCTTTAATTGGGTCATAGATTTCCGTTTGCATGTCTCTGCAACTTAAAAGATTTTTTTCGTCGCTAACTGCTTTGAAGAAAGTATGTAAGGGCGGAAAGTATGTAACAGGTAGGAGGAAGCGTTTCCGACCTCATAATTTATACACAGTGCTTGTTAATATATTTTGTTTTTAAAGAAAGTTAACAAATACAAAGTTATCATTACTAACACCATAACAATTTATAAGAATTTCACAAATGCAGCTATAAAAGCATCTTATTCAATCTCATTCTAACACCTATTGCACTTTGTCTTCTGTTTCATCAATCACTCGACGCTAATTTTAAAATCAGACCTTATCAAAGGCACCTTGCCTCTAATCAAGCGACTCAAAACATTAAGGAAAAACATGACAAATGCGCAAATTTGTTAACGCGTAAAAATAATAAGTCAGCTTTTGTCTTCGTGTTGTGATTCCCAAAGAAAAACTGGATGAGAAATCTGAAATAAAAAAGTGAATAGAATTACAATTACAAGTTCGGTTCATACTGTTGGAAAAACTTTCGCCAGAGCAGCAATTCACACAATTCGCATGACATTTGCTGAAACCTTTTTGGCTTAATTACAAATTATACAATTTACATACATACATGAATTTCCATTATTATTGTGTTAGATGGGATGGAATGCTAAACTGGTCAGGCCATAGACAAATGTACATTGTACATACATACGAACATACAGGGGCGGATGTAGAGCAACTTTTTATGGGGTATTTTTTCGAATTTGAGAAGGAAGTTGTTTTACATTTTAAATTAATTACATACATATTTTTGTTATGGAAATCACATTTATTTAAGGGTTATGTAAGGATTTAAGGGTGGTGTAGATCCGCCTCTGTGTACACATACTTTTGTTTTTGGTTTTTTTTTTGTTTCTCTTAATGCCTGTAATTGAGCTAAATTTTAATTTAAAACCGCGATTCGGGTGTGTGACTAAGCGACCTCCTGAAATTATACACGCATACACGCATGCATACATGTGTATGTATGTACATTAGGTTGGACATTTTAGGGTTAAATGAGCTCACCATCTGAAATTGTAGTTTTTGTACGAATGAATTAATGCGAAGACAAAAAACTGGTAATTGATAAATATGGTACTAAAGAAGGTGACCATCGATTTATGTTCTGCATTACAAAATGCATCCGAAACATATCATTTCGAACAGAGAACAGTGGCTCCAGTATTTTCAACTTTTAGTCCCGCTTACGCCATTATTAGATTTGAAAACCGATTAAGATTATTAACTCAGTTAAACTCTACTCATTTCCTTACACTAGCTAAATCTTTATATGTGCGTTGTGTTATTTAGAAATTTAGATCACCCATACATGTGGATTTTAGAAGTAATTTAGTTTTGTTAGTAGTGTTTTTTAATTTTTCTTTAAAGGAATAAATATTTTAATCTTTTTTTGAAATTTAATAAATCGGTATAGTAATTAAGATGCGTTTTAAATTCCAGAAATATTATCATTTTGGACGCTTTTGTGAACGTTTTACGTTTGTGTAATTCAGTTTGTGTATGTGTAAAAAACTTGTTCAACTTTACGGTTTTTCTGAAAAGCCGATGGAGGTTCAAAAAAGCGGAACAATTGCAGGCCGATGCAAAAATTGTGCTGCAATATGACTGTTGCTGTGGCGCTGCTGCAGATTTTGCTTTGTGTGGGTTGACTTGGAGTGGAGTTGATTTGCAAAAAACGCTGGCTGGGGAGCACTTGAAACCCGCTTGTCCATGCAACCTGGCCAGAATGAGGCCCAAACGGAGAAAAAGCAGCACAATACAGGGTAGGCCAACTCAGGCAGACAGAGAAGACTTTACGATTAATTGTAGCGTTTCACATTTCGAGTTCAAAAGAAAAGGCTTCCAGCATCATCATGAGTAGGGGTTCTTGCAGATATATTATCTCATGTGGACTTGCTATGAGTGCCCTATCTAAATTTAAATTTCTTCTCAAATTCATGAGCTATAGACAATCGCGGTAAAAAATATAGAAATAGCGACGTAACTTTCATTGAATCGAAATCTGGAAAATTTATTTAAAGTCTATATTAAAAATTCCCCATATACATCTATTAAAAATGCCAACAATGTTTCAGATATTTTCAAGTGCTGTTATATGTTAAAATTTAGTGGTAGTATTTTATTGATTGCTGCTGTACGAATGCACTTACATCGCTCGGTTGAATTTCCCATCCTCTTGCCGCTTGGTCAGCGTGTATTTATAAAATGCAAAAATCCTCCGCCAAGTGCCAAGTTCAATAGCTTTTCGTACACCACACTCAGAAATTCACGTACACAAAATAATTATTCAAAAAAAGCGGGAGACAAGATGTCGCTACATGTTCTGTGGATGCAGTTTGGCCCCTGCAGCGCTTGGATAGCTGAGTTCTGAATTGGATGCTGGAAGTCGGGAGGGCCGTATTGCGGGGTACGACAGTTGATGGCATATGTCGTCTCATCTCCTGGCATATAAATAGAGTTTTATCGTTGCTGGAGGAAGTAGAAGTAGTGGGTTTTTTGGCACGAACTCATGGCTCCGGAGTATTCACCGACAGCCTACTAAAAAGCGCAGAAAAAGTGCTGTTAATTGAAGGACAAGCCAGAAACAGGTCAATGAAACAGCTTAGCCACCATTCTCCCTTGGATGCTTTCTGCAAGATTGATGTAATGCTACAGTTTCTTAAGCTTTTTGTTATTGTGCTGAGTAAATAAATGATACTAAAACATCTGACATGTGAACTGTCTTGTCCAGGTCAGGACGCCAATTGGTAAGCTTGGGAATATTGTCCAAAGATAATAGCATTTTTCCTCCAATTGCAACCTCTGAGTCTTTCGAAGGCAAGAAACAGTGGTTATTAGCCACAAGGCTTTATGCCTCGCCTTGAATTTTGTCTAGAGCTCGGGGCCAATGTAACAAACTCATAAAATAAGAACTGGCAAGAGAGCGTTGCTCTTGTCCGTTTTGCTACGGGCTATTTGCCGCTTCTTTTTCCAACTGCCAAACCAATGTTCGTGTACTGGCCAACAAACTTAGCCAGGTGTTTTACTACCATTTGCACCATTAACAATTTTTTGGCCTGTGCAAAATGTAGCTGCCTGCTTGCTGTTCGTTCTTCTTGTGTTTCACGTTTTGCTTTATTATGAATTTGCTAGTTTGACTCCTATTTTCTCTTTCCCTCTTTTTCATTCATCTTCCAGCTTACCGTTTTTATTGTTAATAGGGGCCTTTGCTTTAGAGTGTTTCGGTTTATGATCGGACTTTAGGTCCGAGTTGACCAAGAAAGCCAGTCAATTTCATGGCTGCGGCTCCGTTCTAATGTGTTTATCCGACTGCAGTGCGGTTGCCTTCTATATATATGTATCTCTCTTTGCCTTCATATTATTGTAATTGTATCTTTTGGTTCATTTTTGCAGTCGTATACTTTCACAAAAAAAATGTTAAGAAAAGAAGAAATAGAAAATCAAAGAAAACCGATGGAAATTGTGATGTTAAATCGGTTTCTTGTCTGCGCGTTTACCACATTGCTTTTTATACCCGTTACTCGTAGAGTAAAAGGGTATACTATATTCTCCAGAATGCCTGTAACAGGTAGAAGGAAGTTCATACATTTATTATCAGGATCACTAGCCGTGTCGTTCTAGCCATGTCTATCTGTCCGAACGAACGCTGTGATCTCGAAAACTATAAAAGCTACAAAGTTGGGATTAAGCATGCATATTCTAGAGATTCCTGGCTTCCATATTTTTAAGGATTAATATTTGAAATATTTTGTTTCGCTTGTCAATAGCTACCGGCAAACCGAAAATTGTTCAAATCGGACCATTAGTTAATAAGTAGTTACCTTACGATGCCATCGACTATCATGTACCCGTTGAATGGCCCGAATTGAACAATTTTTGGCTATATGAGAAATCTTTTTGTATAAAACTTTTCACACTATCATAAAAATCGGGAATCAGCATATAGAAAATATATTTGTAAAGCAGTTAAAAATGTAATGAGGCAATTATTGATTATCAACCGTCAATTGAACTGCTTCGTTTTTCCAGCAGCAAGTATTAGGCTGGCAGAAAAGGCTTTTGCTAAAGTATCCACTTATTTATTTCGATTGGGTGCCACATAACTTGCTTAGCGCTGAATTTGGTTCGAAATTATATTGTGGTATGTACAAAACCAGCGTTATGGTATTAAAATTGGTAAAACATACTAGAGTTCTGTCGTTTCACTAGGTTTCAAGCCATTGTTGTTCGTTCAAAATTTTTCACACCGCTTTCAGCTAAACTTCATCTCTCTCATGAAGGCGTATACTCATTATTATGTGCAGCGTGGTTTCGCAACATTTTTTGGGTACTGCTGTCTTTCGTCTGTCCCCTTTTACCAGACCCCTTCTTTACTTTGCTTCTGTCCTGATTTGTTTTTTTTTGTCTGGCTTGCGAAAAAGTTGCCACGGCTCTTGCCGGTTTTCCTACACAGTTTGCGCTGTGTCTAGTATTTTTTCCGTTTTCATTAAACTTTTTCTTTGTTCAGCTGTTTTTATATTTTTTTTTTGCAACCGCTTTACTATAATTTATTGACTCTCACTGTGCGCTGTCCAGAGCTGAGTTGGTGTTCCAACAAGTATCTCTAATTGTCAAAATTATATTTATGAGGCCAATGGACGGACGGGAGCCACGCTTATACATACATAAAAATATGCAACCAAAAACGTTCACAAACGTTCCATCCAGATTTGTCGCTACGCTATTACGGTGTCACCCCAAGGTTTGGAAAAAGACGGCATCCAGACAATTTTAATTTAAAACGATAGTCACATCCAATTCATTCCAGTGCATCTAAGTTTGTACTCCGACATCATATTGCGTGTTCCGTTGCGGTTGCATGTGCTACACCTTACCTCTCTTTCTGCTTGCCAAACAATTTTAAATTCGTTCGTTCATTATAGTTGCCGCTGCAATAACACAGCAAAACTTGAGAAAGGGGATTTAATAAAATAATGTTGAATTCAAATTGTGTTTTTTTCCTAAATTTACTTTGTTTTAGAATTTATTTTACCGTTTTTGTCATACAAACTTTAGTTAAATATTACTGGACCTCATACTATAAACCTTCTTGTCCCAAAGATAATAGTTTTTAAAGAGTGGAACAAATTCTCTAGATATATCCTATATACATATTTGTATCCTTGATCCTTAACTATACCCACTCTCCTCTAAACTTAAATATCTAATTTTTTCCCCTTGCATTAAATATGATATCACTTTAAGTAAAGACGGCTCGATTGACTGACTCACAATATGTGTGTACTGTTCCTCTTCATTTTCTTTCCGATTTGACAAATATTTTCGCTATTTTAAAAATAGAAATTACAAAGCCACAAGAAACGCTCGTCACCACATCCGCATGTCTAATAAAAATGCGAGCCGTCTTTCTCGCTATATGGGCAATGTAATTAAATTTTTCTGCCCTGCACTGTACTTTTACTCCTGAATAAATATTCTTCCCAGTTTAAAAGGAAAAGTTTTAAGGAAAAGGACGAAATAAATTACAGCACGACGATAAAGTCAATAAGCGCCAACAAAAATTTATAAATTTAAAAAAATAAAAAAACAATAACATATTCAAGTTAAAACATTCGTTAACGTCCGAAAAAATTCTCTGTACTATGCACTGCATTTGAAATGGTTTAGTTTGAAACATCAAAAGACTAAAAAATTCTTACATTTTTTCAAAATGCATTAAAATAACAAAACATTGCTTATCTCCTACAATCATAATTAGATTTTTGGTTCCCAGGAATAATAAATGACCCTAGACTGTTTCCCATGTTTGCGATATGGATTGTAATTTATTATGTTGTGTGCGTATTTGTGAGCGGGTCTTTCGCCAAAAACAATTAGAGGTTGTCAATTGCATTCCGTTTTTGGGCACTGGGGCTATCTGCTTTTCCTAACCCGACTTACTCAATCCCCTTTTGGATCTTTTAGCGAGCCATGTCGAATATGAAATGCTAATAATGAGTGGCGACAGAAAGATAAAATACGGAACCTTTTGGGCAGTAACTTCTACAAGAACCATATATTTTTTAATTTAGTTTTATTAATCATTATTATAAAGTGTTAATACTTCAAGGGGGAATTTTTGCGTAAATATATATCGAAGTTTACAGCTTAAGTTATTGACTTGAATACTACATCTGTTCTTTGCTGCTCTGTGCGTTTTCTTCCATGTTTGGGAGAAATTGTGATTTCATTTAAACCTCGTCATTCAAATATACGCCATCTGTTGAACTTGATATTTTTGTTTATGTATAAAAATCATGTGTGATTGTTGCTCTCTTTCCGCTTTGCCTACCGCACTGTACTATTTGCACTCTCTCAAGTTTACGTCAACTTTCGTGCCATTTCTTTATTTGCTGTGTATTTACCGCCACTATCAAAGCTAAAACTGGCATGTGTTTTTGTTTCCAATTTCAAATTGTTGATGTCATCGCTGCGTTCTCTTTGCGGCTTTTTGGCAAACACACACCCCTCTTCTCAAACACTAATGCAAGCACCTACGAGTGACTCACTGTAACTCTTTTTTCACCGGGCTTTCGGCCATAATAAATACATTTTTGCGAATGTGGAATCGCTAGTCTTTGTTAAATATATTATTTGCGAAAACATCAGGAACAGCATAAAAGCCAATCAATAAATTCAATTTACCATAAGCTGCCAACTTAAGTTTTGGAGCTGATAAAATTCTGAACAATAATCGCTGCTATTAAAATTCGACCAACATTGATAGGACTCGGGGGAGGCTTACTGGTCGCCTATGCGATATTTTAAAAAGTATGTTACCTCACTTTTAGTAATTAGTAATCTTGAAATTTGGTTATGAGTCATGGTCAGTAACTAAAGCTTGAACTAAGCCAAGAGAGCTCTTATCTGCCTAAGCCCAGTTTTTGTTTTATGCTTTTTGGTCTTATTCGCTTCAGCTCACTTTTAACCCCATTACGCTTGAGCAACAGTCCAAGCCGAGAGTACCGAGTGGGGACTACACTAGGGGAAAACACAGCTAAGACTTCTAACAATTGTTTCATGTTTTGTACAAAGTTTTTGGAGCATTTTTTCAGTTTAAAATATATTGATAAAATATCTACTTTGACTAGTGAAATGGTTATACTTGATTACGAAAAAATGCGCTGTTTATTGATACAAATCTATTATAGCAACCTTAAACTGTGGAAGTTTAAGTTGTTTGCGCCATCAGTAGGTTTTTAATATAAAAGTTATTCCGAGTTAAAATTTTTTTTTCCTAAGTGTAGTAAAAGAAAGTCAGCCGGCCAGCAATTGAGCGAGTGGGCTAAAAGTGAGCAACTAGCAACAAGGAATTGGGAAGTCGTAAGGGAAACTCGGAGAGTGGAGCTGGGGACGGGCACCGACCGATGGCAAATGGCCCCTGCTGGTGGCATTTACTGGTCAATGACATTTAAGATTTCCTGAGCGCACTGCTTTCGGTGCTGAGAGATAGTCTTTGCGTGATAGAGAAAAGTGCCGGAAAAAATTTTAATGCTACACTCACCATACCGTCCCGTCTTTTCCTTCTTTGGTGGTAGAGTCCAAAACTATCGCCATGTCACTACACTAAGGCACTGAAACCTTTTCCATCCGCTTCATTTTCCTTTCCTTAAATTCGTCTTTGTTTTTGTGACTGTTCGTAGGTTTTTTTGCTATGCTTGAAAATCCATATCTCATGAAAACTATTGAAGCCATTCCATGCATGCCGAGACTTATAAAAATATAGGTTACATTTTGTTATGTCGTTCAAACTTTCTTATTTTGACCCAGGTAAGAAAGGATCATCCCCCTGGTCAAAAACAGCGAAAATTCTTATTTAAACACAGCCTCCTTTAAGCCTCTTCTTCCATATATCTTACACAGGTATATGTTCCATGCGTCACCAGATATTATTGTTTATTGATTTAAATAATCAAGTACTTTACTTTGTTTCGCTGCCTACCGCTTTCTCACTTTCAAAAGTTAAGCTTTCGCTTGGTTTGTTGATGTCATTATAATAATTTATTAATATTGGTAAGGCATGTCAACCCTCAAGAACGGCATCTTACACTCAGAAAAAAAATAAAGTATTTCGTGCTTGAACCTAGTATTTTCGGTGTCAAAACTTCGCCAAGCATGGAAAATACAGAACGCGAGAACAAAATTCTACTTTTGAGCACGAATTTTCAAGACCGAAAATACTAGATTTAAGAACCTTTCGGTCTTAAATCAAGTATGAATAATTCTTAAATCAAGTCATATTTGGACTAAAAACAAGAACGATTTAATAATAAAGTAAGAAATTTGCAGGCATGATTTAAGGACGAATAATTCTTATATCAATATATAAATATTATGAAACTAAAATGAGTTTTTATTTTATGCTAGTAAGAGAATTAAGTATTGGAAACTGAAACGAAATAAACGAGATATATATAAATAACATTAATATTTTAAGTTTACTTACGACTTGCCGCTCACGGGCATTAACACTACCTAATTTATGCGCCTTATATACTGAGTACTTTCAGAATAAACAGTTGGGAATTATTAGAGTTGGCAGACATAAAAACTCCAAAATGTGCTCAATATGAGAATTTTTTGAGCACGAACGTTCTTAAATGTTAAGCATGCAATTTTTCTTAAATCAAGGCTGTTTGTACTTGTTTTTAGCACGGTGTTTTTTCCTGAGTGTACTTATAAAGAAGACATGACTGGGAGAATGTGTTTTACTAGGGGAAGCTTGGGTATCACAACTAGTCATTCGTACGCAAAGTTACGTAGTTCAAATAGAATTTGTCATTTATAATTCATTTTGATATTAATAATATTATTATGATTATTATTAGTATTATATTAATATTATTATGTAATTAATGTTAAACCCGTTATACTTCTGTAGGCAAAAAGTAAGGTGAATTTGTTTGTAAAATGAAAACACGTTCCCCCGTGTGGTCTCTTAATTTTTGGGGGCAGCCAGAAGTTTGTGCAGTGCTGAGTGTGATTTATTGTTGTTGCCCGTTATCCAAAGCCCGAAAATTTTTGGTAGCTGGAACTGCCAGAAATTTTTATAAAATAAAGCATTAGGTAACATATTTCAAAACACAAACCGTTTGCTGCATCTTGGATTTTATTTGTTCAAAGACAAACGAAGATATGTTTAATGCGAAGCTTATTGCATTTATCGATTTAACAACACCGAGAAGTTGTTGGGGAAGTACTGCGGAAGTACTATTATTGGTGGGGACAAAGATGTGTACCCCACATCTTGTTTTGGGTGTTCCCAGAATGAGAGACTTTTTGCAAAACCTCTTTGTTGTTTCACACAAAAGTTTAATACAAATGCTAGCAGTGTCTTCTAAGCCTAGCATTACTAACCATGGCTCATGACATTATTTATTCTCCTTTAACTTGTTTTTTACTCCACATAAATACTGTATCTTTCAGATGGAGGAGTATGCTGCCTTTAATTCAGCTCCTGGCTCTGAAGCTCAATTCGATGACGAAATATCGCCAGCAAAACAAGGTATTAATCCGTTTGCCCAGCCTTTTACGCCCGCACACCTGGTGGTGGAGCAGACGGAGGAAGAGCTTTCTGTTCATCAACCAGAGACACTGGCCGCCAACTTTCAAGAACTTCAGCTGCAAGAGGATCTAGTGGAGGAGCAATACGTGGGCATACCTAGTGTTCCTTCCAAGTACTTCGATTTATGTGATAAGGTTGCTAATAACACTACAGAGGAAGTGGAGGACCCAAAAGAGGATCAACCAGCTATTGGAAACTTTGTTTCCGAAGAAAAACATCTTTTTGCTCCAGAGGAGGAGCCGCTGCACGCTGTGGGAGACATCGTTGCCGAGAAAGAAGAACTTGCCTCTGAAGAAAAGACCATGGAAGACTTTGTCTCTATCAAGGAACAGCATGCTGCTTCCGAGGAGCAACTGCTACCTGCTTCTATAAAGGAACCCTTGTCTGCAGCTGGTGACGAGTTGTTGTCTGAAGCTCCAAAAGAACTGATTATTTCTGAGATTGAAGAAGCTGTGCTCCCGAGTAGTGAGCCGTTAATGGAAACTGTTCCAGAAACCAAAAACGAAGATGATGTTGCGGTAGCCTTGGCTGAAGTAGCTTCTGTTGCTACTGTTGCTGCAGCTGTTGCTGCCGCTGCAACTAAATCTAATTCAGCGACCAAAACAGGAGCCACTGTGGCCACTGCTAAACCTAAGTTAGCAGCCTCTGCAGTCAAGACTTCCACAGCGAGCTCCACATCTGTTGTTGGAGCAAATAAGTCGGTCGCTGGTCGTCCACGCACCGCCCCCGTTGCAACCAAAACTACAAGTACAGCTACCAAACTTTTGACTACAGCTCCACCAACAGCAACCAACCGGAAACCACTTAGCAGCAATGCATCATCCTCTGCAAAACCTGTGCCCAAGTCAAGCACCACACGACCGGCCACAGCTCCTGTGAGCAAGGTGACATTGGGGGCCAAAACCGCAGCTAATAAGCCGGCTGCAAGTGGAACTGCATTGGGAACTGGATCTGGAAGCGGAACCAGGACTACAGCTCGCCCTTTGACCAGTACCACAGCTCGCAAACCAGCCACAAGTGGAACCGGATCAGGAATTGGAGTCAGCTCCACTGCTCGCAGACCAGCTGCAAATGCATCAGGAACTGGATCGGCTCCTAACAGCGGTGCTTCAACCAAACCACGCCTGGCCGTCACTTCGACAGCCGCAGCCAAGCCGAAAACTTTGTCGCCGCGCAGCACCACTTCCGGCGCCACCACTGTGCGCAAGGTGCCCAGCACAAATGTCACTTCTCTCTCAGCTCGCAGTCCAACCAAGCCTGCAGTCAATGGGCAGTTGGGCAAGACAACCAGTTCCAGCTCCACCACAACCACTACAACCACAACGATCACTAAAACTTTTACCGCTCGCCCAGCTCCAAAGTTTAACCACTCGGCAAGCTCAACCATTAGCAACGCAAGCACTACTCGACGACTGCTGGTTCCTAGCAGCTCCGCTGGGACAACCGCGGCGACCCTGAGGAAGACATCGCCTTCGAAGACATCGCCAGTCAAGGCGGCCTCCAAGCCGCTGACACCAAAACCCAAAGAAAGCGTTACGAATAAACCATCGCCAGCTGTACTAAAAGCGCGAAAGTCTACACCCCTAAAGGGAGCCACGCCAATCAGGGCACCAGGTGTACCTCCACCTGATACCACTCCAACAACCAATGGTCGGACTAATGCGGAGGAAGCCATCAATCAAAATGGAAACGGCCTACACGATTTGGAGGAGGCTCAATCTGTTCAAGAGCAACCTGCCCAAAATGCAGAAGTGTCCCTTTTGGACTTTTAAATCACAACCCAGATTCCGGATCACAGAGCTAAAACTACTTTACTAATATTATAAAACATATTAAGCAAAGTATTTAGCACGAACAGAAAATAACGAGTCACGATCAAATGAATGAAAAAGCGAGGAATGGCATCAGCATACTGATAACCAAATTATAAATTTCTACTAATTGGATTAAGTTATATTCGATTACATCTTCGATTTCTTGCTAAATATTTCTATCTATTAATATATTTAATTGAAATGGACCCAGAGCGAAATAATTTGTGTGCTACTTTGTGAAGAAAATGAAACAAATATCACCAAGTGCTCCGTTTTGTTTAAGATGTAAGGTGTTTTATTTATTAATTGTTCCTCACGCTCTGTTATTTTTTGCTCATGTGCTAAAAGAAAATTGTATCGAATTGTGTCAACGCTTCGTAATAATCAGCGAAGTGGCGTCGATAAAATCAACAGATAACAATTGTCATTTTAAAGAAAAACGAAAAAAAAACAAATAAGCAGAAAGTAAAGATATTTACTAAAAAAAATATCCAAATTTAAAAATTGTCGTGTATCAAAAACCAGAAAAAGAATTATAATCCAAGTTTAACTGTAGCTATTAGTCGGCGTCCTAACACGTGAATAACGAAAAACGAATCAAAACTAATCCAACAAAGAACAACGTAATTTGCGCAGCTGAAACCGTAGACTGCTAATCACTAAAATAATGAATAAGAATTTAAAAAACTTCCTAGCACCACGATCTTACAGACTCAAAACACACGAAATAACTTGGGTTTTACTTTCTGTATTCGTTCCTCCCATTTTTTTAAGAATCCACTCAATATTATAATTGGATTAAAAAAGAAAATAACGTGGTAATTAAGCAGCACTAAAAACATGTTCATTATTGGTTATTAACGAGAAAAAAACTCTTACCCAGTGTTAAATTTTAAATTGAAGAAACAAATGTGAAGGTTATTTATTTAAAAACATTTTTAAATCCGTTTTGCTTTTACTTTTTGTGACCTAGGTCGAAGTGTATTATTATTTTATAATTTGTTGATTATGCCACACGAAACAGAAAGCAACAGAATCAATAAGCATAACATTGAATGTAACTCCAACACCCCTATACACACTCTCTATACATGTATGTTTAAAACGATATTATAAATTAAAACAAAATGAACAAAAAAATACTTAAAACAGAAATATTATTTTTAGTTGTTTTATTTTTGTTATGAACTCTTCATTTTTATTTAAAAACTTTTTATTTATATGGAGGAAGCGTCAACGACTCGAATTTATTGTACGAGAAACCAATTTTGCCTGCTTTCGTGAAAGTAATCCCCGAATGGATAATTTTAGAGACTAAGTTGCTAATGTTGAAAATTTGCCTTTATATAAATCAAATATACATCAAATATACCCGACCGCTAAAGGGTACCTATTGATCTAGTTGTCTAGTTTAGAGAGTTAGTTGATTTGCATTATGGTTTTGCGGATCTCCCTCCCCAGTGCCCTTCCTTTTAATTTGCCTTATTATTAGTGATTTTCTACCTAAGCTTAATGATATTTATATTACATGTATTGAAAAATGAAGTCGAAGACAACATGAGACAGAGAGACTTGGGACATAGCCAACACAACTCAGCAGCAACCCCCTGAAAACCGACCCAGGCAGAAAAAAGCTTCACGGGCACAATTTGTTTCGCTTGAATGGACTAATATACAACTCGATCGAAATCATTTCCAACAACTTTATAAACAGACTGATTAGGTGATTCATGACCTACACTGCCGGCCGATTGGGATTTTGACAAACCAGGGTGGCTTGCTTTTGGTTGGCCAAGACATAATTTCCGTTGCATTTAGTCAAAGGAACTTTCTTTTATATATATTTACATATACATACACATACGAACGTGCATAAACAATTCATGAAATGCTAACAATTATGGAAATGAAAGCACTAACCGAAATTAAATTTACAACAAATATACATAAACAAAAAATACTTATTTAAAACGATAAATATCTATCCAAGATCTTATTTGTGACCATGTAGTAACAACAAAAATAACAAAATACTACAAAAAATATATTACAAATAAAAGTTAAAAATATAAATGAATTTCATATTGAACTGTAAATACTTGTAAGTTGCTTGCTTATATTAGGGGGTCGTTTTGATAAGTAGCAATGCACAATATGAGCAATTTATAGAGTTTCTGCACATGAAGTCGAAATCAAGAAAATTTTTAATTTTTATTGCAGAGATAAATATAACTTCATTTAGAAGTTTGCGAGGCAGAGGAGACATTTTTGGCCGTATAATGTGATAAGCATAGTCGATGTAGCCATGTCAGAGTGCCTTTCCGTCCGCCTATAAAATGCAAGCAGTGCTTAAAAAGTGTTTAATTCATTTCAGCGATTTTGGTGACCAAAATTTAGTATAAAAAGAGAGTTTAGATATTTTTTATTTTTGTAATTTATTGTAACTAGGCATATAATTATTATGGAAATTAGCACTTGCCAAGCCCTTGATTTACTAATGCATTCTCCCAATCCGCCGCTTCTATTCATTTGCATTATGGCCAAGATGGCGTGAACAAAGGCGTAACTCTCTGGTGGCCAGCCAACTGGAGGAAGTAAGGGGCCTTGTGAGGATGAGATGCAATGGGAGTGCCGTACTGGATAAATGAAATTATTGCGTGTGGAGTTGTCGTCTTTGCTGAATGACTCACTATTGTGCTGAGACTAATGAATCATTTGACGAATGGAGCGGGAACAGCACAAGCACCACCCACAAACACTTGTAGCCTCATTCATTTATATAAAAGCCGGTACGTGCCGGTTACTTACATGATATGTAATATGGATATGATGAAAAATTCAGGTTTTCTTTAAAAGATTATAAAGAGATAGTGCTATAATAAAAAAATAAGATTCAAATCATCAAGAGCACGTCGGTCGCATGTAACTTGATTTGCATGGCAAAATATTACTAAACTGAAACATAAAGATAGAGAACCATTTGGTTACGTAGATCCCTTATTCAGCCATTTAAGATATCGAATTTATAAATACATTTTGACTCTTTTATTTAGTTTTAGGTTTGATGCTTATAAAAGTCAACATACGTTTAAAATACGGCTAGTATTTTGCAGTTCAAGTTAAAGGGGTATCTCTTATCGACTATATCCATTACATCAGTGATATGGATTTAAAGGGATTGTGGCCAAATTTGTGGTACTGCAGAACTTAAAACTAAATATTTGTAGATTTCCAAGCTCTAAAACTTTCCCCTCTTCGCGAAAGGATTGCCACCATTTTCCTGTGCCGGACGCTTGTTAAAGGGTTTCTTGCCGAACTTATTGTTCCCATTCTTCTGGAACTGGGGGGGTGCTTGGGAGTGCGCAATAGCGGAACGTTTCCTTAACAATCTGTGCTTTAGCAGCGAGTTGGGCTCGATAAAAATGGGAAGTTTGTTTACAATTTTTTCGTTGGCCAAGAAAGATTTGCAGAAAGCGTCCTCATTCGTGAACTTCACTACGGCCTTGTTTTTTAACATCTGGATGCTCTCAATTTCGCCGCTCTCGTTAAACACTTTCCGCAGGTCGGCTTCAGTGGTATCTACAAGAACAATTATACATTAGTTAATAACAAAAATATAACAAGTAATTAAAAATTATTACAATGATACACAAAATACATATTAGGGCAACCCACCTATCGACAAGTTCGTCACAAGAATCGCCTTCCCCGAGGAGCTGCGTTCAAAGCGCAACAGTTTCAGCTCCAAATTGTTAACAGTCTTCCCCTGGAGTTGGTCCAGAGCCTTAGTGGCGGCTTCCGGCTGCTTAAACGTGACAAAGGCTAAGACTGTCTTGCTGCACACAACATCTAGATTGTCCACTTCCCCGAACTTTTTAAAAATCTTCTCCAGGGCGTCAGCGTTGTATGACTCATGTTTGCCCAAATTTTCTACAACCAGGGTAAGTTCACCGGTTCTTAACGCACTCTTGGCAGACATTGGTTGCACTGTGATGAAGCGAGAATAGAATTCGGTGCTGTGCAGTTTAAGGACCTTGGGGATGTCGTCGACTGACACCAAACGTACAAAGGCTTTGGGGTTTAAGCGGTTAGCGGATAAGGTCACCGACTCCACGGGAGCTACTTTCTCGAAAAAGGCCTTCAACTCATCCGTGGTGACTTTGGGTCCAATCAGGCTAACCACCACCGTGCGTTCGTTTAAAGCGTCCCTGTCCTTCGGCTGGGATATGGTCAGAGCCTTGTTTCCAAGGGTCAGCGCCTTGGGTTTGGCCTGCAGAGCAGCTTCTGCTGCGGCTGGTGTATCAAAGGCGATAAGGACTGAACTGATGCCATTCTTAGGAGGAAAACGAGTCACTGTGGAAATCGGTCCAAATTTGGAAAACAAGGCAACCAGGTCCGGGTGTTTGTATTCTGTGAAACAAAAATAAATTAAATGAAACTATTTTGTTACAGCTTCCACATTCAAATAACAGCAATTTTATGGTACCTTTTGGTAGGTTTGTGGCAAATATGATTGTATTTTTTGGCGTTCCTGGGGGAATCTTGCCAACGCGTACTTTGGGAATTCCACTCTTTTTATCCGACTCGTCAGTGTTGGATTTTCCTGGTTTTTTAGTTTCCTTGCCCTTGGACACTGGTTCCTCTGCAGGTGCCTCATCATCGTCGGAGTCGTCTTCCTCATCCGCGACTGCGCTGTTAGAAACCTCACCAGGCTCCACCTCGTCATCATCTTCCTCATCCTCACTTTCGTCCTCTTCATCTTCCTCGGCCTCGTCGTCGAGTAAATCTTCGGCCTGGAATAAGAAAATACCACTTATTGACATGCTCTTCTAATTTCTAATTTAACTTTAAAGACGTGGTAAATGAGAGGCTAAGTAGGTACAGAATTGATTCGATGTGCAATACACCCCCAGGGCAGCTAAATCTGCAATGAAATCTTCGAGCAGAAGAGACCACGTTTTTTGGTGCTTACCTCGGAGTCGCTGTCGTCCTCAGCTTGGTCGTCATTCTGGACCTCGGCCTCGGACTCCTCCTCGCTGGACTGCGGCACTTCCTTCACAGGCTGCTTCCTGGTCTTCTTGGAGGGCGACTGGGCGACCACGTTTTCCTCCTCTTCCTGCACCTTCTTCACCACCCTGTTCGCGGCCTTCTTGCCCTTGGCGGCTACGGCTTTCTTTTGGGCCATTTGAGCGATTTCTCGAGTTTTGGTTGGACAAGCGAGTCAAGTCAAGTACGGATTCGATGGACAACGCGTGGTTTGCCGGAATCAGTTGCACGTGGAAAGTTGGAATTTTTGGAATGGCGGAAAAAGTGTGGGTCGATGGAAAAGTCACAATCAGTTTCGATACAAAAATCGATGTTTTTGGCGTGAGCGTAGTGTCGTAACGTAAAACGTAAGCCACCGTAAGTGTCAGTGAAAAAGGGAGATAGCCTCAGCGTAAGTGTCAGTGAAAAAGGGAGATGCAAGATCTCACGTGGAAAGGTGGAATGGCGGAACAAGTGTGGGTCGATAGTCACAATCAGTTTAAGAAACATCGATACAAACATCGATACAAAAATCGATGTTTTTGGCGTGAGCGTAGTGTCGTAACGTAAGTGTCAGCAAAAACGTAAGCCACCGTAAGTGTCAGTGAAAAAGGGAGATGCAAGATCTCACGTGGAAAGGTGGAATGGCGGAAAAAGTGTGGAAAGAGGGCAAAAACATCGATGGGTCGGTAGAAAAGTCATCGATGTTTGCTTGTACATAGCCATCGTTACGCGGACGGTCGCACCAAAAACTGCCCAGAGTGTCCTCGCTAACCTAGCGGGGTCACAAATTTGGCTGGCAGACAGTGTTGGCAAACGGTGGAGCACCAAACGTAAGTGGGATCAAACGCAAACCAAAAATTATGAAAAATCTGCTGTGTCCTCGCTAACCTAGCCGCGACACACTCCAATATTTTGGTGAGACCTGCGATAGTATCGGTATAATTGGCTGACGGACAGTGCTGGCAAACGGGCGGAACAAGTATACACATAAAAAACTAAAAAAAATTAAAAAAATTGCAGCACCCAACGACCCAACGCACATATATTATTATACGGAGTGCCGAAAAACAAGGAGCGGTGTGTGCGGAGAACCATTTAGCAGAAACACCAGCGAATCAGCAGAAGCGACGCAGCCGCCAATGAACACGATGAATGGCGGAGGTGGTGGAAACGGAGGAGCCCTGGGGAGCAATGGATCTAGCACAAATGTGACAGCTGCCGGAAGCAGCGGCGGAGGGAGCGGGGCGGCCAACGACGAGGCCGGAGGCGATGCCAGCTCCCGACGCCAGGCGACGAGGGTCTTCAAGAAGAGCTCCTCCAACGGCAAGATCACGGTGTACCTCGGCAAACGGGACTTTGTGGACCATGTCACGCATGTGGACCCCATTGACGGCGTCGTCTTCATCGATCCCGAGTACGTCAAGGACCGCAAGGTGTTTGGCCAGGTACTGGCCGCCTTTCGCTACGGGCGCGAGGACCTGGATGTCCTGGGACTGACGTTCCGCAAGGACCTGTATCTGGCGCATGAGCAGATCTACCCGCCCATGCAGCTGGACCGTCCGATGACCCGTCTGCAGGAGCGGCTGATCAAAAAGCTGGGACCCAACGCCCATCCGTTTTACTTTGAGGTTCCACCTTACTGTCCCGCCTCCGTGTCCTTGCAGCCCGCCCCTGGGGACGTGGGCAAGTCCTGCGGAGTGGACTACGAGCTGAAAGCCTTTGTGGGTGAGTCCGGGTCTGGTCTTGTGGGAGTGTCTGTGCACGGCGGTCAGACAAAGTCAAAATCATTGATGGGCGATTGCAGCAGTCGATACAGACATTTAGTTTACGTATTTTTACATTTCACTCCCATATCTATGCACAGTCGAGCCTTGATTGCGTGGATTGTAATCCAAAAATGGCACAAACTCTGGTTGAGTATTCCAACCAGAAGCAATTTCAGATAGAAGCCACTTTTTAGATCAATACAAAACCTGATTTCATTCAAAGTTGTAAACTTTACTGACATTATTTTACTAGAATCTTGTCTTAAATCTCGAGACTAGAGGCTAACAGTAAACTTAACTATTTGTGTTCTATGGAGGTTCGACTGTAAATTGTTGTATATGTATGTAGTTTTGTGTAATTTAGCGCATGTGTCACGCGGTCGGGAACACGGGGTTAATTAATCCAGCTACGTCGGGCTGCGCAAAAATGTCATTGGGCTTGGTGACGCAGCGTCCCACCTAATTGAAATTCGACGCTTCTAATTGGAATCTGACTCTGCCGTAGTTGTATCAAAGCCATTGTTGTTGTTGGCTTTAATTAGGCTCCGCCGTTGTCTTTAATGACGTTTTGTTCACCAATATCCGATTGCTGGATATAATTCTTGAAAACCTTTTTGAGTATAAGCTGTTATTTTCTGCTGACTTCCCATTAACTCCGTTTTTCTTGTTAAGCCCTGTGTTGCAATTAATATTGTCCGAAATTAGCGAGAAAAGCCTGTTCAGCGAAATAGTACGTTGCGTTTTTGGAAGTTGCCTGCGCACATTTGCGACTCGCACACGCAGCTCCCATCGCACAGTACCTGATTTTGTTCCTTCCCCTGATACACCCACTGCTTTCTGTTGGGTAAATAATTATATCTACATATTTTTTCGTTTGCCTTGCTTTGTTCATAAATTTTTGTTGGTTTTATGGCTCTTGTTGGAATTTCGCTCTTATCTAGCAGCCAATTTGCGTACGGCCATAAAAAAATTAATGAAGTAGCAGCGACGCCAATTGCCGTCTGGGTGGGCCCTAAATATCTAAAGGATTTGGCTGTGGATGCACTACTTTATTTTCGTGTAGTAAGCAGCAGTAAATCAAACAACTTTTAAATTTTCGTTAATAAATATCAATTAACGTTTATTATCTTGCCAGATTATAAAAACTAAAATAAATGTTGTTATTAATCAGTACCTACTGTAAACCAAAACACAATTCGTAGAACTTATAAGCAATGTTGATGTTTCTATAGTTCGCAGAAACGATTTCTCAGCTCCTCTTTTTTCCCCTATGACGATTTTGCCAGAGCTTTTATTTCCTTGGCGTCTGCTGATTTGTATATTTAATGTGCCTCGCTTCGATGTTTTTGGTATAAACAATTAGCAGACGGAGCTGATTTTGATGCAGAACGATTTATGACCTTCTGAATGGAAAGTGTTTTGTTTTAATGACAGCGCCCAGATAGAGCAGTCTATCCTTGGGTACCAAAAATCTCTTGTCGCTAGGGTCGTTTTAGAAGGTTTCTGGAACTCGTACCGATATGTGATATACGCAATATCAATGACGCATATTTCTAACAAATGAACAAGTGACACACCCCCGGTCTGATTATGCACACGTCATGGGATTTCTACAGCAGCTGTGTAGCGATTACTCATAATGTTTATCCTTGATAGGTGAGAACGTAGAGGACAAGCCCCACAAGCGGAACTCTGTGCGTCTGACTATTCGCAAGGTCATGTACGCCCCCTCCAAAGTCGGTGAGCAGCCATCGATCGAAGTCAGCAAGGAGTTTATGATGAAGCCGAACAAGATCCATCTGGAAGCAAGTTTGGATAAGGAGCTGTACCACCACGGCGAGAAAATATCGGTCAACGTTCACGTGGCCAATAACTCGAATCGGACGGTGAAAAAGATTAAGGTATGTGTCCGTCAGTTTGCGGATATTTGCCTCTTTTCCACGGCCCAATACAAGTCAGTGGTGGCCGAGATCGAGTCGGAGGATGGATGCCAAGTTGCGCCCGGGTTCACCCTGTCGAAGGTTTTCGAGTTGTGCCCCCTTTTGGCGAATAATAAGGATAAATGGGGCCTGGCTTTAGACGGCCAGCTGAAGCATGAGGATACTAATTTAGCGTCTAGCACGCTCATTACCAATCCTGCCCAGCGAGAGAGTCTCGGCATTATGGTGCACTATAAGGTTAAGGTGAAGTTGCTGATAAGTTCGCCGCTGCTGAATGGTGATCTCGTGGCTGAGCTCCCGTTTACACTAATGCACCCCAAGCCCGAGGAGGAAGAGCACCCGCTGTTGGGTGAGCGATCGCCGCGGGCTAGTTTGGCAGGGGGCGGTCAGCCGCTAGTGAGCTTGAGCGACGGTGGAGAGACAGGATCAGCGGCTGGGGGTCAGGACGTACCCACCACCACCAATCTTATCCAGCTGGATGACGACGAGGCACAGGATGATGACATAATTTTCGAGGACTTTGCCCGCCTGCGTCTAAAAGGCGCCGAAACGGAGGCCTAAATGAAACGGGACTTATAATGTTTACGGATCGAACTAATTATTATCCATTTACAGAAAATGTTAACATCATTTTCGGCATTTGTATATGAATGTGAAAAGCTAGAAAAAATTTGCAGAGCCGCTAAATGTAAAGTTTTGTACCAATAGCCACGGTAAATAGTTTGAAGTAAGCTATTTGATATGTGTAGGCCATACGTTCTAGTATCTATAGGGTTTAAGCTGAAAGTGTACGAATTTTAAAATGTGAAATTGTTTAACAAATCAACAAACCAAATCTACACAAAATACACATGCACAAGGAAACAACACACGCCATGTATTTCGGCCACGCCTGCAACAGTTGATAGAATGCACAAAATGAAATTTGTTTTATTTGAAATGTATACTTTTATTTTATTCTTTTTTACAAATTAAATGCTCAATTCAATGTTACACAACACGCAAAATAAGAGATTCTTATGATGATGTTTTTTGCCTTGTCGTAATTGTGACAGTTGCTGCCTTGCAATATATTAGAAGCTTTATTTGCAACTATTTGAAATTTGTGTCTTTTTATGCTAAATAACAATTTTAGTTTATTGCAACGGAAAGTTTTACACATACTGACAACTCTATAAAACATTCACGCCAAAGTGTTAAAAGTAATTTAATTAATTTAAAAAATATAAGAAGAAAGCAAACTATTCTCTTATAAACTGCAAGCAGTCCTGTATAATTTAAAGAAAAGCATTGAATATATTTTTATAAATGTACTACAGCACGGAATTATAATTGAGAGTTAAATAATGGTGTCACAGACACATTATCAGATAGAACCACTTTATTCTTTAATTTTTTTTACAAAATTATTCAATTACTCATAAAAGATTAGATGGCCATTAACAAAACACCAACCAAACAATAAAATTGTTATTCACCGAAGGGAGATTCCCGTTAAAGGGGCTTTGAAAATGCCCACCTTTGTTTATCGAACGGGCTTGGCGCCTTTTATTCATGGACATGTGAAATACCATTTAAAATTAGATCAAAGAAATGTTATAATTGGTCCAGCTCTCCGGCAACGCAGCCCATAGGTGAAGGTGTTGTTTGCTTTGTACAAGGTAGCCAATAAAAATAACACGGAAATCAACATTTGAGTTTAACATATATGTACAATGTCGCACACATCTAATTATAATTGGCAATGTCTGAATCGAAATTTTTCAACGAAAAATCGAACACGAGTATGGACGTACGTGCGATTATTTTAGAGATCAAAATTGGGAATTTGATCACAATTCAAATCGAAGAGGAAACCAACAGATAAATTAAGGGAATAAATAAAAAAATTGTACACTAAGGCTTTTAAATGTCAACATAAGCTGTAATTCCATTTTAGAGCCCCAAACCGCCCATGCAACAGAAACGTAAGGATGGAGACATTGAAACAATGTTGACGTTTTCGCAAATTAACATATTTTAAAATGCATTTTTTAACTCATATATATTTATACCCCAACATCGACGTATATGTTTGTTGCAATGTTTTTATCAATAGAGAGAAGCAAGAAAATGAAATAAATGAGATAATTCATATAAACGTGCATTAAATACTGGTTAAATGGATACAACATGCTAAAAGAATTAAAATATATTAGAGCAATTCATATTTATAAATGTATATTCAAGTGCGAACAGCTAGTTGCATTATTTAGATAAAATTATGTGAATATGATTATTATATAAGAACGTGTGTACTACTGAGAAAAGTGAAGCATTTAAAACGTAATTATTCTCTGTATGCATGTCTCTTAAAAAACAGCAATATAACTAGATTCTTGAAATTTTCATGATATGTCGAGATTTTCTCTGCAGTTGAACCAAGTGAACACAAAAATTATACCTTTTATTATTGAAGAGAAAAAATTTGTCAAGTTTGTGATGTAAAATAAGTTGTTAGTGGTTGTCATCAACATTTTAAGAAAATTACAATTTTGCGGAAATAGTTGAATACACCATCAATGTATGTGTTTTAAGCTGCCTAAAAGTGTGCTCTACAATATACATACATTTGAGCAAAGACAACTGTGTCCATGCTTGCACTCTTTACTTCTAGAGTAAAACGGTTTTTTTTAATAAATAAAAATTCAAAACGGACTTTTCATTAAAAGTTAAAAGAAAATTCTCGATTCGGTGCTAGGTGGAGTTCGTGTGCAATCTCATAAACAGTTGCTGCTTTCATATGAAATCCAAAGAAATAAATTGGGCTCATAAATAATTACACGCACTAATTCTATAATTAATTATTGTGTTCAATGGGTCCAACTGCAATTTAAGCAACAGTACTTTTTGTGCTTATTGTACCATTTTCTTTATCAAACTACGTTTAAAAATAATTTGTAATGTTTTTTATAAATATTTTGTAAAATAGCATATATATTTGTATACTTATATAGCGAGTTGAGTGGAAATAAACGTTTGTAGCCAGCACGATAAAGATTGAGATGAATTCATTTTTATTTTTTAAGTACATATTTGTCCGGTACCGAGATGCATTCAATTTTATAAATATTTAATTATAATGTATGTATACAACTTAGGCGATACAAATTTAGCCACCGTAGCCCACATGCTGAGCCAGCGAACCAAACGGAATATGGAATCTATAACTACCTACCTATGACTAATCAAACAAAAAAATAAACGTGAAAGATTGAATGTTGTTTGTTTGATGTTATTAAATACAGATAAAGGCAAGAACAATTAGTAGATAAAACGAAATTGTTGACTGGCACGTTGGAGCTGTTTGTATTGAAGACGGAAAGGAACGGCGGACGTCTGCAAAAGACTATGTTTGAAAAGCTTTAATCTAATAGATACATTGTACATACCACACTGAAAATAGGTGGGCAAAAAATTTTCATTACCATCATATTATAATATTTATTTTAGTTTGTTGTATATCATGGTGTATCCCATGATATGTCAAATCCCACTTTGCCTCCAACGTGTCCATCAAGTAATTAATATTCTACGTATGTGTATGAGAATTATGCAAACAAAACCAGAAATTAATAATGAATTCGCAACGCAATTGCAAATATATTTATAAATACCAATACTTTTTTATTTTACTGTCAATATTGTTGCACCATTTAGAAAATAATTAATTAATTAATTATTAAATAATTTTGTGTCCAGGTATGAGAACGAGAAATAATTGCAAGTTTCCACAAAAAATGCGACTAAATGACATTGTCTCTGTATTTGCATGAACAGTTTAATGTTAATGTAAACTACTGAATAATTACGCAATAATAAAAACCAACAATTCCAATTGATGTTTTATAAATAGTTAGGGGCGAGAGTTGCCCTGTTTGATATATTTAATGGTATACATATTTGGGTACTTGGGAAAAAATGAGAATGCCACCCAAGAAAATACCACCCGAAAATGGGGGTCATAACACATGCATATTTAAATAATTTATTAGTACACAACGGACTTTTGATCACCGCTGCGGCTCATAGGCCTGGAGCGGAAGTCGGGTCGAGTTGGGCGGCGACCGTAAAACCGCAATGGGGAAAGCCATTTGTTGTTTGGTTTCATTTTCACTTTCCCATCCTCACTTACAGCAGATATTATGAGCACTTAAAACGGGTAAAAGCGTACAAATTTTTTTGGGAGAATTCGCTGCGGTGGTGTCTGTCAGTTAACCTGTGAGGAAACTGTCGCTGAACCTCGCAGCAACTCTTCATTTCCGGTGCGGCTTAAGAGCCGTGATTCCTTCCCGACTCATTTCTTTCATGCCAAATGCGAGTCACAGCACTTAACAAAATTCGCGTTTCCGGTATGTTTTCTAATATACATTTTTATTCCATGATGCCTTCGAGCTATTTTGTCGAGTCTTATTTATATAAACTATTTTCAAATATAATTATAACCTTTCATTTTTATGAATACATTACAAAAACATTGCTCAAATGTATTGTTTATTCTTGATCTTAATTTGTCTAAACCTGAACACTGTATTTCATATTAGCAAATTTGTGTTTCGGTTGTGATAGTGTGGATCGACACTTCTTTGTTTTAAGTGGAAGAGTTTCAAAGAGGGCACAAGCAACGGAAGCTGGCCGCCTGACCCCAACCAATACAAAGCAATTCTGTCCATCTCCGTTCCACAGTCGCCTTCAGTCTTTTGAGGCGGCCTCACCTTTCTCCCACTCTTGCTTTGTATACTGTATGGTTTTCATTTCCGGCTTCCGTTCCTGTTGAGTTACTTAAGCGGATTACAAGAGCAGAAGCAACTACAGGGCGAAGCTCAGTCAGAGGAACCTGGAGAAGAGACGGAGTTGATGTCGAAGAAGTCGAGGACCGATTTGTGGCCTCTGCCCCTTTCTCGACTAACAAAGTGTGCTGCACTTTAATTGAGATTTATGGACACTGCACCCAAAACCCCGCAGACATATTGCCATATGAGCTGTTCAGCGCCTCATTAGCTTAATTAATGCAGGCATAGGCATTGAATTTCGCTTTCCGGCAGATAACCCTACGTACATATGTATGGGTAAGTTTAACTGCCAAATTACTTTGCCTGATTTCCACTATTTAATAATTTAATGTTAAAAAGTCAAAGACTTCAAGACATGGAAGTCGCCATGCTCTCAGAGCTGAGTCTTAGTCTGGAATAAGTTTACCTACTTGGACATGCTAACGTTGGCTAAAATTCAATTACCTTCGGAAAGAAGATATTTTGATTGAGGAATGTGGATTTGTTGCATTGCATCTCTTCGAGGGCGAGTAACAGTGGGATCTTTATACAATAATGGGAAGCTTTGCATAATGTTCGTACGATACCTCCAAGTAAGTCAAATGTAATTTTTATAGACTAAGCTAAATTAAGGGCTTACCAAATTCTAAAAATGTATTTTAACGTCGACCGAATTGCTAAAATAATTATTTTATTGATGCAGTTTTGGATGATGGCGGGATTAAAATATGACAGCTTTGTATAATTAACGAGATATATTCTGGCTTACGGTCAGAATGAACTAAAATTTCTAATGGCAGCAAATATTCTCAGAACACCGAGTCGCTCCAAGAACTTAAGGATTTGAATCAAATTAACTGCTTACCATATTTAATTTAAAGTTAAAATATTCTGCAATACTTTTAAAAGAAAAAAACAGTTTGTGTTCGTTTCAAACCCTATAAAAGAAGTAGAAGATGATTCACCCTCTGTTATTAAATTGGAAACCACCATTTCTGTCAAAATAGCCTTTTAAAATCTTTTGAAAGTTGTTGTAAAAAGGCTCGGTCCACTACATTTTTAAATCCATTCGTTCTTTTCATACTCTTTAAATTCTTTTGTTTCAACTTTTTAATTTCGTTTGGGCGCAGAAATGAAGTGTGGAAGATGTCTGGACTATTGAAGCTGTTTTCGGACATTTCACTTCAAATGCAAAGGTGTACTGCAGGCTCCAGTTTGCTTTCGTTTCTCGTATTGCATAGCCTGGCGAGCCGGAAACGTGCTGCGCTCTCTCCACTGCCGCCCACTTTCAGCCTCTTCCACCAGCTTCCGTTCCTACGCAGGTAACAAACATGTGTACCTAGCATGAAACAGAGCAAATGTGAACGGAGCAGCTTCTGAATTGGACAGTTGTTACCGCTGGGCGTCTTTGCCCAGTCTCAATTCCAGGTCCAGATCCTGCGTTGGTTCAGTTTCTGTTTCTGGCTCTGGTTCTAGGCTTCAAGCTTCTTTTGACTCTCCGTCGTCTATGATTGAATAGGATGTGAATTTACACTAACAGATATGTTAGCGTTTTAAATTAGGAAATGCCATCGGTATGATTAATTTTAATAATGTTTCTTATGGGAGGGTATCAGATAGGAAGATGCATTTTTAAAATCAGACCTTCAATGTCTAAGAAGAGTTTCTAACGATTCGGTATCAGTAAGGATAGGAAGAAAGGTAAGGTAATGTTTGGTAAAGGAATTAGAAATGTGGACCAAAGTACCAAAGTTTTTGATCAGATTTTTTGTCAGTGCTAGCGTGATTGAATGGACTTTGAGTGTAGTACAACACTCCGAGCTCACAATGACCACCACACCATGTTGCCGTTTTACCATGCAAATGCCGGGAAAAAACATTTTTCGGACACAACTCCAGAGGCGTGGGTGGGGGAGAGATGGGCACTCGAACAGCTGCCGTCTGCCATCCGCCAGTTTAGCCGGCGGCCAGTCGATGATGAGCGCAATGTTCATAACCTGACCCGCCCCACTCTCTGAGGGTATGTGTGTTCTGGTGGGGTTCGGCTTTGCATGCTAATTCCCTGCAGGTGAACACGGGCTGGAGACTGTGCCGTGTGCCCAGCGGCTTAACAAGATCCGTATTCCATTTCTCTTCAATACACGCAGAAAGAAAACCACATGTATTTTAGGCAAATAGATATTACCAAATCACCCTAAAATTCAGAAGTTAGGAAAAACTTGTTATTATCCTTCACGAGAACACAATGCCTTAAATTAAGGCTGAACGCAACTGATTAAATTAATTCAGTTTTCTTATTCATATAGAATTTGAGTTGGCACAGGAATTTATTTTTTCAATATTTATTGTTTTGAGTGTAGATTGCTTTTTAGCTTTGCCCAAATTCTTTTTGGGTTTGGACAGATTAAAGTGAAAACTGACCGCACTGTTCACTGTATTCAGAAGTTTCGCAACGACTGATTACAAGGCCCTATAATATTTCGCCACAACAAAACCAGGCCCACAGCCAACTTGGTTGGACACACGGCTAATTGGGCAAAGTGCGTGTGCTTCGCTGAGTGGTTGTCCCCGGTGGTGGAATGCTAAGACTGGGGAGCGGCAAAAGGATGGGAGGAGAGTGTTCTTGATTATACTTCCGCTTGCCTAATAGAAAGTGCGCCACAAAAACCACATTATGCCGGCACCTTGTCGCCCTCGAGTTGAGGATGAACATCCTATATAGCATACCATACCTGGTACGCCCCACTGGATCTCTCCTCTTTTCGGCTTGGTTTCGGGCTGTGCAGCCACAAAACTTTTACCGTTTGTTTTGCTTTCCCCTCCGCTCCTTCGCCCACGTGTATTGGCTAAATTAATATTCTCAATTGAAAACTTTTCAACAATAGTTGTTGGTAGGAAAGTTTTTCAAAGCCATTACACTGCTAGATGAGGTCCTTACAGTTGATTTGATAATCTTAAAACTGGTTACGCGTTTGTTTATATTATAGTCTCTTTCAGACAAACTGTAGTTAAGTAGTAAACAAAATAAATTAATTTATAAATTGTCTTTTTTGTTAAAATACAGGTATCAAATAAACGGATTTTAATTTTATTTTTTTTCAAATTTTATTGAGCACTGCAATAATAATTAAAGAGTAAAGAATAAATTAATATTTTGACGGGCATAACATAGGGCGTGATTATTTTCGAACAGTGCTTACTAGGGGAGCCACAGCACAACTTTTGTGTGTGGCTTTGCGTATTCCGATCTAATAAGTCGCCAGCTATCTAACAATTCAAATCTAAGAAAATTTCAAAATTCAATTCGCACTGAAGAAACGGGCCAAGGAGGACAACAAAAGCTCATGTTCGTTGGAGTCGGAGTCCCTTGTCCCCGTGCCAGCCCACCACAAACCCACCCATTGAAACCACACAGACCGACAGTGAAGTGAACAAACATTTTTGAAAACTTGCTTGAATAGATTATTAGGAATTATCAAAACTTAATTTAGCTTAAGAGTCCTCAACACAAAGCGGGCCAACGAGAAGATGCGGGCGACTAATGAATCACCTAAGGGGCTGGGGCTGTGAGCCACGGCCAGGTGTCAAGCAAGCAGTGCTGCACCACTTAAAAGGCGGCTTTTGAAGTGGTTGCCGACAAAACTTTTGAGCGAAAGCCTTGGCAAGCCCATTGATCTTGTAGTAGCTTTGTTGGGGAGTCCGATAAATCCGGGACTTTTAAAGTTTGGCACATGCGACTTAAACGCTGATTTAGTTCTTATAAGCAGTGGGAATACACTCAGAAAAATGTACCTGTTGAAGAGCAGCAATAAATCCCTGCTGTGATGACCGGTAGTGTAGGTGAGACGTAAACGCGGACTTGGAACGATCTAATGAGGCATCCCAGCTGGCGTCCTGGCCTAAAGTCTCCAGCTGGGTAATCGGCTTCAATTAAAGAAAGCCAAACGACACCGGCAATTCAGTTTCTTTGTGTCCCAACGGACATGGAGCTACCGTCGAAATAGACCGACTCACCGTCAACTGGAGTCAAGGCGACCTTTAGCCCTGGTTCCCTTTCTACGGCTCCCTTCCTTCAACTCAATCTGGTGTTAATAATGTGGAATACTTACTGCGGAGCAGTGGGATAAAACGTGGCAGCAGAAAAGAATACTTGAGTTACCTTTACCTTGCCCTGGCCTTGCTTCAAAGTCGATAATCGTCGGGGCCAACGGATGTCCAATTAGTTGTGTGCCAGCTTCCGGCTCTGGCTCTCTTCCTGCTCCTCGTTCCATCCACCATCACCACCCGCTGGCTATCTTCGTCAGGTTCCACCCCTGTCAATTGCAGCCGCTTCGATTGCGATTTGGATTGCCAGTCGGAGCCCTGTTCACCACTCATTGTTGTCCGTGGAGCGCCCATGGCATAATTTTCGGATTTGCTTGCCAGTCAATTGCAAGCAATTTGCATAGATTGATGCTCATACTCATATGCCAGGTTTATGGACTGTACGGATACATCCATATCCGGTTGCCTAATCAATACCGATGTGTGACCTAAAATCCTTTTTTGGACTTTAAAACTGCGCTTATCGCGTCAATAAATTGAATATAGGACTTGCGGGCTTTCATTTACGCATAACTTAAGCCTTGTCAAATTATTGCTGGTAAGATCACACTTAAAAATGGACCAATTTTGTTAAAATTAGAGTCTCATAGTTTAAAAACTTAAAATTTATAATTAGCTTTACAACATTTAATAAGATCTACGACTATATAAAAATTCAATTTTTTGCAAGTTCATGTATGTACATATGCGCGGTATTCCTTCCTATCATCTTCGTGTGACAGGAAGCCAAACAAAAGCAACATGTGTTACTTGTACGGCCTGCCAAGCGTCAAAAGGCGAGAAGCTGGAAAAATCTATTAGAACGTGTCTCGCCTGCCAACCCGCTACTTGTCTCACGCTGCGCCACTCGCTCCTCTGCACCCTGGCTATATTTTACCCTGGGGCATAATAAGCTTCGCTTTCTCTCCGCCTATTTATTATACCCGTTACTCGTAGAGTAAAAGGGTATACTAGATTCGTCAGAAAGTATGTAACAGGCAGAAAGAAGCGTTTCCGACCCCATAAAGTATATATATTCTTGATCAGGATCACTAGCCGAAAACTGTGGGTCCTACAGTTTTGATGCTAGAGTAAAAATTTAAAATGAAATGAATTGTTCTTATCAATACCTATCGATTGACATAAAGAAAAGTTTGCCACGCCCACAAACCGCCCACAAACTTCAAAAAATCGTAAGTATGAACGCGGATATCTCGGAAACTATTAAAGATAGAGAATTGGGATTTCAGATTTAGATTCCGTAGCCTTGTGCTCAGCGCAAGTTTGTTACGCGAATATGCCACGCCCACTCTAACGCCCACAAACCACCCAAGCCTGTGGCGCCCACAATTTTCATGCTAGATACAAAATTTTAACTGAACTGTATGGGTCTATTCAATACCTATCGATTGACTCTAAAAAAATTTGCCACGCCCACTCTAACGCTTATAACGCTTAAATCTGTCTACCGCCGATAGGTGGCGCATTTCAATCTCGCTTTGCTGCTTGCTATCTCCATTTCCCTTTGGTCCCTTTAGCTGAGTAACGGGTATCTGATAGTCGAGGTACTCGACTATAGCGTTCTTCCTTGTTTTTTATTTATTTTCACGTGCGTGTGTGCGAGGCAGATATTTACTTATGATTGAGTTGCGTGGCAAAGCCAATGCAGAGTAAAAAAAGGCAATGGCAACCCTCGAAACAATTTGGTAAGAGATTGCGGTTGCTTTACTGATTTTCTCACCCATTTTGTGTGCGCCTTTCTCCCCTTTTTCCCGGGATTTCCTTATCCGCTGCGTCGTGTGTGAGATGAAAATTTAAATTGATTTGCATTGTTTGACTGTCATTGTTGTTGCCCCCAGCACTGGCTGTTGTTTCCCCCGTTTTACTCATTTTCAATGCTCTATCTCTGCCCTCCATAAACACTGAGCTTTGCCCAGCCGTCAAGTTGAAGTATTAAAGATTTCAATTTGTGACCTGTGTACCCATTACATTACATTTTTGGTACACATCTAAAATAAATAGATCATTTGACCGAACCCATTTATAAATGTCTTCTTTCTAAAGCAAAACCTAGTATTTATCCAAGTACTGACCATTTTAAAGAACTTTTCCTACATTTTAGCAAGGAATCAAATATTTTGTGCTGTTCCAGTAATCGACCTTTAGCTGATTGCGGCAGCATGGTAAGTTTTTTAACGGGCCAATGAGTGCTCTTTACGTTTTGCTCGGGGTTCTTTTATAAATTCCTAACGCCCCATGCATTGATTTTCCACTTGCTTAGGCTTACAGCACCAACAGTATCCCAACTCAATCCTTTCCTCCAACCTTTTGTTCTTTCAAATATTTTTCGGAGTATCCATGTCAAAAGCCGAGCCATTGCACGTGCATGGTAGGGATGAGGGTAATTGCCATGTGTGTATTCTGCAGGGGGTTGGGAAACAGGAAGAGCATTCAGTTTTAGGGCTGGGGATTGGTAATTGAATTTATTGTTTGACATTTAAAGTACCGTCGATTCAATTACGGGGGAAAATTGGTATCAAAATATTTACGAGCTGTTTATTGCATTACGCAATTTTATTGCTCCCAAAAAATCCTCCAAGCAAAGTTACACCGAAGAAGAAGTAATGGAATTTACATGTTGAACTCTTGCCTTGTGTATATATTTTGAAAAGGAAAATTAGGGGGACTAAAATAGTCGACGTGTAAATTTCAGAATAATTGGGCCCCGGCACTCCTTTATGCCTCCTGAGCTGAAAGGAAGAGAGATTTAAATACGACTCTGGCGGTTTATATTACCCTTACCTTGGTCCTTTTTCACGGTCAGCTTAATGTTGAGATCAGCCAGCTCCTGTGAAGCGCTTTCATAGCCCGGAAGACCCTCCTGACAGAAGTAGCCGTTTCGAATCTGCGCTGGCAGGAGCTTTAGGATCAGCTCCCGACTCTGAGGGTGATCAGCCAGACGGGAATATAACCTCACCACGTGCTTGAGAACCCTAGGCTCCGGTTCCAGAGTCAGTTGGTGAACCACTCTGGCAAGGGTGTGGATCAAATGAAGTCTACGAGCCAACCTTCGACTGGCAAACTTCAAGCCAATTTCGTGTTCCAAGATGCGGCACAAGACAAATGCGCAGAGAACTTTACTCATACTGCTACCCAGCTCCAGCTGACGCAAAAGAAGTGGAATCAACTCGGTGCCCAGAAAGTAGCCAACGATCTCTGGATGATCCGATTTCAGTAGACCGCAGATGACACCAAGGACGGAGAGACGAACATGCTCCACGGCCCGAGTTTGTGAGGTCATTTTAAGCAACGGCATCAAGTAGCACATAAATTGGCAACGCGTCAGCTCAATGCCAACAAAGGGATGTGAGGCCATAGTCTGGAAAAGTCCGATGGCAGCGCAGATCCGGTGCGACTGCTGGCCGTTCAGTTCGTTGTACCGAGAGATTGCCGGATAGATGGAAACAATCTCTTGTAGCAATCCACTCACGGCTCCAAAGGAATGCCATAGCAAGGGACCCAAGTTGTCAATGTTGCCACGTCTTTCGAATAGCTCCAACATGGCCAAAAAGCGCGTTTCCTTGTTGCAAAGATCGGTGATCCAGCCGTAGACATGCTCTGTTTCGCTGCGTTGTTCGCATCCCGAGTTTGAGCCACTCATTGTACTGTCGAATAGAGAAGTCAATTTTTCCAAGCCAGTTAAAGTTGAATATAAATGGAATCAAACTGTTTTATTAGAAATTTCGGTAGAATGGCCTGCTATCTTGTACTTTTTTTCCTTTGAATCTGGGGTTGTTTAAAGTTTGACACTTTTTGTTATGTTGACTTTTTGATCTAATTATGTTGGATTTGTTTGGTTTCCGTGTTTAATCGCTACACTTTATAAATGGATTAGGAATTGGGAACCGTTTAATGTACAAATTGTAATTTAAAGTTCTGTTGAAGCTTGACAACAAATTTTTTGTCTTAAACTAAATCAATTTTGCATTGACGCATTGAAGCTTAAATTTGCTTTTAATTATTTTCGTATATACAACTTCATATCGATTTTCCCCTACAAACGTATTTGATTGACGCCTTGAAGTTTTGGTTTAGGATTGTTGAAAATGCATTAAATTTATCTAACCAATGTTTATTGATTTTTTCAAATTCTAAAAAAGATGAGATTCTGTATTATTATCATGAATATAGCAATTGTTAATACAAATTATACAATTTGGGTGTGAGTGTAGAGCGTTCTTCTCGTGTAGACCCATCTGACAACCCATTTGTCATCTCTGGGACAGAGGCATCACCACTGGCCAAGCCATTTCTCAAACCGTATATCAACAGGGCGACTGCTAGGCCATCGGATAAACGAGCTGATGAGTTGCAGTTAATTAGAGCGAATGCATCAAACTAGTCTCTCCCCCACTCGCCCCTGTGAAATATGCATAACAATGAGCAAGGACACACGAACTAAGCCATGCAATTAAATGCAAACAATTTGCAATAATTTATGTGTGGCTCGACGTCATCAGGACCCCTTCCATGAAGCGGATAATACAAAACGGAAGCGGAAATCTGTTTCGGTCTTCTGCATGTGCGGGTTCAAATAGGCTTCTAAACGAGCATGGCGTGTTAATTGGCAGCAACTCTACTATTAGAAGAAAAAATTGCTGACCCGTCATTAGCACAAAATTTGGCTTGCTAATTTGGGTAACTATTATCTAAAAAAGTCAAACCAATATTATCGCAGCGATAAACACAGATTCTCAAACAATACCATTGGCCAGCTGCACCAGTTCTCAAAAAATATTTGCATATGCCAGCGTAATGTATATTAATTAAGTGATGCTACACAAATGCAAAAATAACCAAATGCGCAGACAGCACTTTTTTCTTATCTTTACTCGACTACCAGTAATCTTTTTGTTGTGTCCCGTATTATACAATTGTAATAAAATATATTTTGGCTAATAAGGCCAGTCAGTTGCAGTGTGGGTATCCGGTTGCAGTGCCCTTATTTAATGTTTACGTCGAATTATAACGGAAAACATTTTACATTATACTGTGCTAGGCATACGGTATACTAGGCAATTGTATGATTTCTTTTTAAGAGAGAAAACTAATAATTACTTCATAACACAATGACAAAATGCTTATGATAAAATCGAGAATTTTCTCTTTTCCAAACTTACATATTAGCATTTTATCTATTTTGTTTTCTGCTAAAATATGATTTTCATTCTGAGTTCCTTTGGAGCAGTGTGTAAACTCCAAAGTACAGAAAGAAAAAAGGTGTCCTTCTAAATATTTAACCGCAGGATATAATCGACGTCGAAGCCTATGAGCAAACAGTTCTACTAGCGACCAAACTGATATAGTCAATTGGTAATTAGCTAATGTATGACAGTGCATTGAACATTTTTGGAATGAAAATTATATTAGTTGCCTCTAATTAATTTGTCAAAACATTTTAGTCAATTATGTTAAAAGTGGCATTGAGGGCTGAGCTGATTGTCCCGAACTCAATTTGACTGATAATGTAATTGAATGCCCATCAAACGGTAAAGCAACAAAGTGGTCAGAACTCATTCTAAAATACCCTTATATAATACAAAATACATCGATTATTATCTATAGTCTATAATTATAGCTATAAGCAAGAAAGATAGCTAAATTTTATATCCCAAAGTTGAAAAGTAGAAGTCCACAAACAACGAAAATATAATTTTTGTTCTTTGATTTTTCTAATTAATCCTCTCCGATGCGGTCCGTTCCGCCTCATACACTATCTGAAATGAACTACAAACTAAGAGACTAGGTTGCGAAGAAGCGGAGATTAGATTGGCATACAAATCAATGCAAACTGTAACTACACAGTCTTTCGCGAAAAGATGATTAAATCTAATAGAAGCTTCGAGTTGGTTGTAAGTATCTTTATACCCATTGATAAGGGCACAATGAATCAATTCATTTGCCAGCCAACAACGATTCCTAAAGAAAACAATGCAGCCAGAGAGGAAAACTGTCCGTCAGTCCCCTTTCTCTTTATTTCGTTTGTCAGAGGGCCTGGAGCAAACGTTTTGGTCTGTTTTTGAATATTTTTAGGTTTTATTTTCATTATTTATGTTTTACTTTTTATATCATTCTGCTTTTGGCAGTTGGACAAATTGCCTGTCTGGGTAGTAAAAATAATCAGCTTTGTGTTATTTTTGAAATTTTTGAAGTCAAAATGCTGAGTCTCCCGCCAAAACGGCGAAATGGTTTGGAAAATTAATGCATTATGCATGTGATTTTCAATCAATATGTTGTTATCTTTTTGCTGAGGTTTCGCTCTCTGACTTTTTAATAATGTTGCCCTACAGCCACTTGTGTCTGAAAATGCGCAATCAAGCGTGGAAAGCACATATGAGGAAGAAGGGGCACCATCCTCGCACCATCCTATTACTTGAGCTTCGCTGACCTGTGGGTCAAATGAAAGGCCCTTGGGTCACTCCCTTTGTGCTGCGCAAAAGCTTAAAAATTAATAATTCAATGGCTTATGGATGAAGGGCAAGCTGGACCTTGCCCCTGGGTATTGCTCTTTTAACCGGAAATCAAATTTTATTGAATTTCTCAAATACTTGACTATAAAGTTAATTAGTTTGTTCTATGCAATTATATTCAGTTTATACAGACACACAATCTTACGTTATTGGAAACTTTCATGAAACTTGTGACAAAGTTCTTATTCATAAGTGTCGACGGGGTGTGGGCGGTACGTGTGTGTTTACTGCAATCATTACACTTAGTTGTAAGTTTTCCTCCGAAACTTGCTACAGGACCAAGGCCGATAGGCCCGAAATTATTCCCCGTTAATTTGGATGAAGCTTTAATTCATTTTTGCAATCGAGGCCCATCAATCTTCTGCAAGGTTGAACGAAAAGTCTTCGTGTGGGAGTGTATACACGTATGTATGTGAGATCCGCCGACAGGCATTTGGTTCTATATAAATGTGTGTGTGCGATCCGTGGGATGCTGTAACATACGCGCCATGGTTTGTTGAATTTGAGTTTAATGACGTGTAAAAATGTTTTCACGGCTTTTGATTATATTTTACCTTAAGCGCCGCTAAAGTTTGGACCCCTTCCCAGAACATGAGCGGTATCCCTTCCGGTTGCCATTTGCAATGAATAATGTGGGCGTCGAGTCTCTCTGTTTTGCATATGAATACCTTTTAGCATCATCTCTGATTAGCAGCGGCGACTGACAATGGGCGTTACTGATGCTGTTGGGTGAAAGCGGAAGCATTTTAATGACAATCTCTACCCCGTCGCAACCATTAGCCTCCGCTCAACTGTCAGTTATCGTTTTCAAAATATTGCCATCCGCTGAGCAGACATACAAAGTTTTATTCTGTGAGGCAACGCATGGTTTGGCAGACATTTTAAACGCGTTTGACTTAATTAAAGTTTAGAGATGTGCGTTTGCATTAATTTTGATTGCTTCACATGGCAATGTTATGGTAATGACAAACCTAACACAAACCTAACAAAACAAAACAAAAAAAAAACGAGCAGGGCAAGTTTGTTTTAAAGTGCCATGCCCATTCTAACGCCCACAAATGCATTTTTGAAGATTTTGATATACATATGCTTAGTAACAGATAATTAGGTTTCTTTGTCGGAAGGGTGTCAGAACATGAAATTCCCGTATGCAAATTCTATACAATTCCGTAAAAACATTTTAAAGTGCTTAAAATTTGTCCACGTGGTTTATGGACGGCCCCTTAAGGTGTTGTGGTGATGATTTAAAAAAAAGTGTTTATTGGGCAAAGTAGCCGCATTGCTCAGCTGGTTAGGAAAATTATTTTTAATGCTCCTTGGCAAAGCCAGAGCTAAGCACAAAAGTTTCATGTTGTAAACAAAACAATGCGCTCTGTTGACAATTGTTCCCAGGCAGCTGGGCATGCTTGGCCCGAACCCTCTCCTCCCTTTTGTTGCTTCGACTTATTTGATGCTCGAGTAAACCTGTAAAAGAATAAATCCCCAGCAAAAGAAAAACAATGGCACAAAGTCATAGAAATTACTTAGTAAATGGTAAATACGTGCAGTTTCGTACTTGTTGCATTACCGTGCTAGTCGCCACTTTACTCGACTTCTTCTGACTCCTCTGTTTTTTTTTTCTAAATGCCATTTCGTAGTTCTGGGCCAGCAGGCACAGGTGATATTATTGACCAAAGTTAAACAATTGTACCTAGTTACAAGTCACAACAATTGCGACACTTTTTAGTTTTCCAACTCGCTGGACCTGTTGGGTTTTTTGTTTCGTTGCTTATCGGATGCGGTTCTAATATTTCATTTACGTAGGTGGGTAAAGTATTTTTTGTTTTGGTTCTTGAACTATGCGAATACCATCAGGATCCGCAGACTACACTAGGAGCGCGGTAAACTTAAATTACTTAATAAACTTTTAAGGTTCTATTATGACTAATTCGTATACGAATACCTATAGGTATTAAATGAAAGAGTTAGTGTTTTTTTTATTTTACTAAACTATTTTCTACAAAATGTATTTGTTGTACAAAATTTCTCGATAACGTTGTTATCTTCTTAGTTTACACTGTCTTTTGGGACCGATTGCCACTTGTATATACCAACGAAGCAAGACAATGCCAGCCAGGTATATTGGTTCATTAATTTCCACAAATGAAGCAACTGCAAATCCATTTGCTAGCTTCGGTAATAATCAACAAGCCATTCAGCAGATAAAGGGAGCTTAAAATTTCCAATTTCCAGTTGCCATCCGCAGCACATAGACGTACGCATGGTTTTTTGCCGCTCCAACTGTGACCAGCAACAACTTATTGTGGTTACAAATTGTGGCAAAAGCTATCAATGATATTATCAACAGACAGACAGAGGGACACAAGCGAACCCGACCGAACAGAACGTACATATGCAAGCCCAATTACATCCGGTTGCAGTTTCAATTTCAATTTGCGTGGCCGGCGAACAATGGCCAATGGGCTGTCTGGGCCAAAAAGGACCAGAGGACAAAGCCAAAATGCCTGAGGCCTGCTGCACTACTGAAGCTTGGCATAATATTAATTTAAATTAGACAAAACGCCAGGTCCCTAGCACGGCAGGTTTTGGAATGGGACTAAGCGGTAGGGCGGTGGACGGTGCACCGAACTGCAATTTGGCCTTTGGTTTGTATAGGCTTCTGAAAGTCTGTTGGTGACCCGCTTATCCCTGAGCATTCGATAGAATTAGCTCTGATTGCGGCTTCACTGTTTCTTTGGTCTCATGGAGCATTATAAACATTTTTCGTTTTTTGTAAAGTGAATGTAAGTTATTTTTCGATGAATCCATCACCTCAACTTATGTTGGAAATAAGTTTATAGGCTCCTGCTTTTGCGCTTTTATTCTAAAGTAATTAAGCACAGATAGATGGTCCGATCAGATTTGTTTTAATCATACTCCTTAATAAAAAAATAAGCTAGTTCAGGCGCGGGTCTAGGGGGTGGAAGCAAATAAACTTAGTTTCTGTCGAAAATCATTAAAAAATTTTGCAAATACAAATGGTATTCATAAATGGTACCTCAAATTTATACTATATCGTTTACACTAAGTCAATTTTATGTAGCCCTCCCGCAAGGCAACCACAAAACGTTTCGAACTACCATTTAACCCCTGGGATAAATACAAGGCTAGTGCTAGCTCCGAACTTCCATATCTGAACCACAGCCATAGAAATAGTCCCAGAATTAATCACTTGACAAAGTTGTGCAATTTGCGTAACCAAAAATTAACTTAAATGTTCGTTTTTTGCATGCACTATTGAGCACAGAACTCATACGCCCGAAGGGTCCCAGGAACAATGTCGGGAAGTGGGCATTGAGAATGTCATGGCAGCTCCTCTGTTACTCTGCTCCTCTGACGCTGCTGACCAGTGGCCACAAACAAGGCACGGAATGGCCGTTATCTGGGGCGGGGGGTTGGTCTGCCGGTTCGGGACGTTTTTGTGCCAGGCCTAAACCATTGAAAAACCGAAAATGTATGGCAATTAGAGTAGCTATTGTGAATATGCTGGAATGGTGCACAGACAGAAAATATATAGAGGTTTATACTTCAAAGGTTTGTACCATAATAGGTAAATACTTGTAGTTTAAATTTGGTTAGGGCTAGGTCATATCCCACTATTTGATATTTTTAATCAGCTTTTCTGTCTAAAGTTTCAAAAGAATTTTCCGTTTTTCCGGTGCATGGGAAAATAAAGTTACCAAAGGCATATGGCCGGCAAACTATTAGAGAGCAATCCCGTGACTGTGTGCTGTTCATTTGGCCGCATTTTGTGGCAGCCAGTGCAAATGGCCCTTTGCTGTTCTCACTGTGTGGAGTAATTTTTCAAAAAAAGGAGAGGCCAGGGAGGGATGACAAAAAACGTTGCCTTCATTGTTATGCAGCCTTATTGTTATTGCATAAAAATTGCCCCACACACATGCAACAGTTGCAACTGTAGTGCAATTAAGCGACGCAATTAACGTGGCGCAGTGTTTAACCTGTTACGCTGTGCTACGTGTGCTGGTCATTTACATGGGGGAATGCAAGGCAAGGATTTTCTAAATTTTAATGCCGGCTATTTGGTTAGGTCCTGGCACATGGCCAAGTGCAATTGCGCGCCATTTGTGCGCCCACAATTGCCGTCATTGCCGATGGTCAATGGCCATGGTCCGGCAGTCCCGTTAGCATTTAAGCATCGCCATTTTTCACATTCTCATTTTTTGAGCTACACACATCCAGGCGCCGTGTCGTTTCGATGGCAACGAGTTAAATGCATTATTTTTAACACCATTTGTGTAAGTGAGCAAGAGCCGATAAATTGCCAACAAATGCGTGCGAGTCTTAATTGTTCCAATTATGTTAATTATCGTACGTGAAAGCCTGCATTCTGATGCTGCTGCTAGACTCTTGTGCAGTTTAATAATTTTCATCGTTAATAAGGCACAATAAAGTCCAATCTGTTGAGTAATACGTACATTAGATCTGATGATGTGGCTGTGGGCTATAGTGCGAATATGACTGCTGAGGTTCCGTTTACATCTCGCAGATTGTTTTACACTCTACGTGTGGCTGGTCCAACCTTAGTTTAAACTGAGAGGAATTTACTTGTACATTGGTTTCTATCCGAATTTGAATAAAAAACATAGAATATTATAAACAGCATTTATTTTAAAAACAATGCGTGTTTTATAAATTTAAATATGATTTTAAAAACAATAATATGTGTTTCATAATCTTAAATATTAATATTAAGTATTAACATGTTGCACAGCTTGGGAGACGCGGTAAGCTACGCCAATCTTAAACTTTCATAGTCGAGTTACGGAATACAGCCCCAAAATAACAAGCAACAAAAAACATTTTCTTGTATGCATTTTTTCTGTGTTATTGACGTGGGCCAAACAGGTAGAGTAAAAACGGCTATAGGGACGAATGCTCAGGCAAAACGACGCTAATTTGTTTTCATATGCGGGAATGTGATATCAAATCCCAGAATGCATGTGCATAATTTCGTGCAGATATTGAGTTTGCAACCTATTAACACATGGTGCAGGTACATCCAAAATTCTCCAGAGCACTGCGCATGATTTAATTATAATTTTGGCGAGGCCCAATTAAACATGCGAATTTTCGGTTAGGGAGGCTAAGGCATAACCACCCCACAACGTCCTAAACTAGTTTTTACTGGTCTCATGCATAGTTTTAATAACATTGTTGAGGGGCTTAATTATGTGCAAATTACAAACAAAAATACATTACATATTAATCGCATTATTGCTTAGCGAGTGTTTGTTATACTGCATAAATATTTGGAATCATTTTTCAGTGAGTGGGAAGGCCACCCTAATTTGCTGTGCACTATTTTATCCCTTTTTCTGGTACGTATATGTATAATAAATTCCATTACAACATTTTGTTTCCCCATCATAAAAATTCATAACCCACAAAAGATGCACGCTCCAGCGGAGCCCCCAATAAGAAAGCAATCGAATATATCCATTTCAATTATTTGCCACACAGGAAATAAGAAAAAATGACCTAACCATTTTTATATCGAATGCAATGTATGTGAGCACATAAAAATCAAAATCAAATCGAGCGAAATCGTGCGTAAGAATTAATAATTTCCGTTTTATGTTGTTTATGTAATTGGTTTGTGAGCGAAAGAATGTGGCCCGGTCTTATGTGCTTGAATCGAACCGAAATAGGGAAATCCCAATTTGAAAATCACATTAAAGAAGTTTATAGAAATGACAAATTATTACAAAGGAATGCAAACTATTCTAACGGAAATTATCATTATTTCCGGGCATATCTATTTGGCATATTGCACAATGAAATGACTGTTGATAAAAGATTTGTTTGCCTTCCTCACGTCCACATGCTTTTTCCAGTTGTAATTGCACACGCGAATTACTTAGTAAAGTGTATCTGCAGCAGGTAAAATCCGATCGAAAAGATGCCATCGTCTAAAGAACTTTTAACATTGACGCTGGGAAACATTTCATTAGTTACTGATTGTTGATAAATAAGACAAGGTTATTGATATAATAGTTTGTGGTACATAATAATTAGAAGAGGCTTATGTATTTTTAATAAGGTTAATTGTTTAAGATTTGGTTATTTGTTCTACGTAAAACTCAGTTTTATTTAGAAGGACTTGCGTCAGGCTTGACGGTACAGTCCAGGCACCCTTTAAATCAGTGTTCCTTTAAAAAATGATCAATTTACTACTTGACTGGATGCACGTAAGGCGCAGCACACGACAACAAAAAGGAATCGAAAGCCGAAAGAAACACTTTTAAGGAGATTTGTTCCTTCCATTTTCGATTTTTATACTGTTTAATGTAATACAAAAAGTATATTGTTTTCTAAAAAAGAATGTGCTATAGATGCATTTATTTTGAAAAAATGTTTGCGTAAAGTAAAAAGTAAGTGCAACACTGTATTCGCAAACAACTAGGGATGTATTTTTCATTCCATGCCAACATATTTTTCGAGGCAAACACCTTTCAGGCATGTTACACATTTTTTTCTACTGGGTATTCACTCACCGGTGTCTTATAGGCGAAGCACTCAACCGTTGAGTTCTTATTTTGTAAAGAAGACAGTTCGGTGATTAGAAAATGGTGGCCGTCAGGATCAACTTGACTATGCAGAAAGCGCTACTATAGCGTTAAGTGTGGGCCGGAGCTGATACTACGTGTTGTCACAGGTGCATGAAATTGCACACCAAATTGAGTTATGACTGAGCTTCACGCCGAGGCGCGCTGATGACGTGCAAATGATGCTCAAAAACCTTACTATTGCCTCCAGTTATACAATTGCTCAAGGTGCTAAATATACTTTTCTCCACCTAAAAATAATCTCAGCTGCAAGCCACTTTGATTAAAAACCTTCAAATGCGAAAAGGGTGAAGTTGTATTCCAGCATTTAATTAATGTTCACGATTTACTTTCTAATTAAGGTTGGGGAGAGGTTTCTCGGCGATATTTGTGATTGATATGCGAAGGTGGGAAAACAGGGTAATTCCGTTTTTCGGGCTAGGACCATACCGCAACTCTTTTCGACGGGAAAATTAATTCAACTGCGTAAATTACTTCGAAGCCACCTCAGGTGATTGCCTTTGCCAGCGCCCTCCCTGTGGATGTGTGTGCGACTTAATTGAAAGTTGGTGGCGTAGGCTCGACCCCCAGTCGCACGCCATCCTTTTCAGGATGTGGGAACGGTTCCGTCCAGTCTGATAGCCAAAAGTGCTTGGAGGTTGATTTGCGGTCGAACTGATGGTGGGGGTGGCGCAAGAAAAGTGAAAAGTCCCGACCTAAAACTGAATTTTCTCTCTCCTTTTCCAGGTAGGCCTCAGCTGGTGCAGCTGTGTTTTTACAACCGAATTGCTGCCGCCGAGCCGTGGGTGTTTTGCTTAGAAACCGAAACGACCAAAGGAGAGTTGCGTGGCTCGATCAAAACAAAGGAAACAAGAACTGGCTAACTTAACTGTGCCCTCGTCATAAAGAAAACATTAAAAGGAAAAAGAATGTGAGTTCTTTTTAAAAGCCTCATATATACATACCCTTAATATAGATTTCATACATTTTTCTTTGAAAATCAACTTTTACGTTGTGTAACAATCGTCATTGTAATTGGAATGTTTTATATTTTCTCATCTGATACGGGGTGAATCTTTTTCAATACAAACCATTTTTTCAACATCTTAAAGCTAACATCTAAATTTTTTATTTCATTATGCCTCACAAACACATGCCTTTTCTGGAATTCTTCCTGCTCTAGCTTGTCTTTTTGTTCAACCTCCTTTTTTATGGTGCTGAAAGTCCTGTAGCTAGATTAAGGGAAATGTTAACAAATGTTAAGCGTCAACATGTGTTAAATTCGATTTGGATTAAAGGCAGACCTAAAGGTTTCTACCATACAGCTATAGCATTATGTGGTTTGCTAGTTGGCTGCTGCTGCTGGTCCACAACGACTGCACTTTTGGCCCTTGATCATAATGGCAGTGACATTCTGTTCTGTTTGACCCGGCACAGGGTTGGCCTTTTGCCCAGCGCGGACTTTGAATTGACTGCATTGTTCACTTGAATGGACTATGAGCCCACATGTTGCACTTACACACAAAAGGGTCAGGGAAGAACTGATTGTTAAATTAAAAAGCCGATCATCCACAGACAGCTCGGTTGGAGTATTATGACAACAAGTAAGCTCTTAGCAGCAATCGTTAAATTTTAATTAACAAAAACTTTAAAGGGAAGCAATAAAATTGGCCGAGTTGGTATAAAGTGCCACATCTTATAACCATTTTATATTATATATTTACTGTCTTTATTGACACTGGAGTTTACACCAGTCCTGTAAAAAAGATTATAATTATGTTGATCCTTTTTACTTAGCAATAGGTCATAATGTTGTTTTATTTTGTACATTACAAACGTATATTTGTTAGAAAGTTTTTTCGGAAACCAAGAGAATTCTGTTGAAGTATATAAAACTGATTTAAATAGTTTTTAATTTTGTATCTAAGTTTTGAGAGTCATCCCATTCGAATTTTTCAAGGGTCGAGTTGTATACATTTCTTAGGCGTTGACACTTACGTCTCAAGTTGGGTTTAGGGGCACAAATTAATTTTTCATTTGAAATTATTGGAAAAAGGTTTTCAAGCATACACATTTGTATAAAATAATGATTTTTGAAACCAATTTTCCTTATATTATTGCTCCATCGGTTTGAATAACAAAAACATTTTTGTAAAGGACCTTGTGTTACTTAAATGCACATTTAAATGCCATATTTACATTATGCCTCATACTGCTCGCGTGGAACACAAACACTTGTACAATTAGCGATGCATTTGTATGAATGTTCGGATATTATTTTCTATTATTTTGGTATGTGTTTGCATATTTGAAAATTCCCTTTGTGTGTTAAACGCAGCAATTAAAAATACAAGCGTGAATTAAACTGGCTTACAAAAAAGCTCTCAGTAGCGACGGCGTGGTGGTGTTAGGGTCTCGGTTGTATATACAAATACAAAGCGTTAGGCAGACAGCCGCCCATCGCCGTCCCCAGCCGCAGCCCAAAAAACGTGGGACGAAGGAAACGCAAATACAAACTGATTAAATATGCACTTTGCAGCTTGGCAAACGCGGAATAAATTAAAGTGTTAATTTAACATGACACATTAGTGCAGACACACACACAGGCACTCGCACCCGTACTTGGGGAGCTGAGATAGCCTGGCGCCGGGCGCCTGGCTTCTGGCCTGACTTTGCCCTTCTGACTGATTTTTGTGTGTGCGTTGTTTTTTGGCCAACTCGAACTGCTAATGAGTTGGGGTCCTGGCGTAGCTACGGGGATTTGTCAGCGGCCAGGAGCTGCAGCTGCTGGCGCCAACAACTCCCAAACACATCTGCCTGCTTACCTGTGGCAAGGTGTTTGAAGTAATTACGCTCGCGCTGATGTATTAGCATTTTAAAGCGTAATTATTGTGCTGCCTGTTAAGTGGTGAGGCTGGGCAGGGCAGAAAATCGTTCGCAACGAGCCCGTTCCCTGTTTACAACTTTGAAGTGGCTTTAATTCAATTAGCGGTTTGTCTAGCTTCCACTTGTGTCGCTCTCTTCCAGTGCGAATGTGGGTATGTGCCTGCTACTGGTAGCCGATGGTATAATGCGTTTAGTTGAGTGCCATGAAGTTTGGTTTGCTGAGCACCAGGCTTATCTGGAATTTGTGTGCACTCTCTTTTAAAGTCCACTTAACGAAGCCATGAGTAGTGATTTCTGCACTCGCAAAATTAATTACGTTATATATTGAGTCTGAACGGAATCAAATAGATTTCTTAGTGTATCCACTAAGCTGAATGAAAAGTTGAACTAATTGTCAGTTTATATAGGAGAGTGTTTGCCTGGTCTTAAATCGCATTGAAAGCCACCCACTTGGGCCCTTTTCAGGAATCAATCCACCGTAACTAACAGTCGCGATTAGGTAGTTTGCAGATCCCCAGTTAAGGGACCTGAACACAGTTCCAAGAGCAGCAACACGGTGTCCTGCCGATGGCCTACAATTTATGCAGCTGACAGCATTGGCAAACAAAAGCCAAGCGTTCCCCTTTTTATTTTGGCCCTCTTCCTTTGTTAACGCTAGGGCGTGATTAAATGTTGGCGTTTACTTTTTGTCGTGAGAAGTGCAGGGACATAAACATCTAGGGTAACTAAGTAGCAGAGCCATTGGTCACGCTTAATCGCCTGCTCGACTTGCCCGGCAGCGGCGAAAGCGGAAAGAGCGAAATCAAGTATACGCGTCATGTACATAATTCCATGCCTTGGCGGCGACACTAAAATTGCAGGGCTCTGCACACAGGACACAAACCTCGACGGGGACTCAAAGGCCTGGGGTAACCCCGCACACACAGCAACGCCCCACCCATTCTGACACACATGCAGAGAGGCACCAACGGTGAAATGAAAATAATGAAAAGCAAAAGCACCCTGGGAGTTTTATAACAATTGATCACCTGTTACGTTCATTGGTAATTGCACCCAGAGCCATACTAAATATACAGACACGCACACAGGTAGCGCTTGTCCATGTCGCGCTGCCAGTCCAGTGTGTCGATGTGGGTGTGAGGGCAGGATGCCCCCGTGCACCCAAATACTCGGCATCATCCAGGGATAGCCTGTACCTCGAACCCCGTCTTTACATTATCCTCGTTTGCACTTAGAAATAAAGTTCGAGTTTTATTCAATAATTCCTAATCTACATTTGGGGAAATACTCCTTGAATTGTTTTTGCAGAATATTGTGTTATTTTTTGTATGATTTTGTTTAATATGCGTTTTTAAGTTCATTACTGGATTAATATCAAAACCATGGCATTTTCGCTGACAAAGTGTCTAATTTTTATCTTCTACAGACCATCATAAAATCATTTCCTTTTACATGAAGAAAATTGTTCTTAGAAAAATCATGAACATTTATTTATACTTATATTATAAACCGACCCTTTACCTAGAAAAATCTTGCATTTAATCGCTAAATCACGAGCAGATTTTTCGTTGTGGAGTATCAGACCCTAGATTTTCCTCTCTCGATTCTGCCAATCCCCTCTCGTGGTTTTTGCCTTCGATTGTCGTTGGCTTTGGATTTTGTGCATGAGGTCAGCTTTTGAGCTTGCCCCGCACCATCCTTCCGCCCTGGATGGGTGGCCAATGCATTTCCCGCCTCCCACTCCGCCCCTCTGTCAATGGCCCTGGGACATTTGTTACAGTTGAAATGCGCTCGTAAAATGTTTTTTGATTCCCCCACAGTAGCTCCTCTGCCACCGGTCACTCGTACCACTGCTGCATCCTGGATGTGCTTCAGGTCGAGTCGATTCGAGTGGAGTTGTGTGCCAGCGAGTAAAACAAATTGTTGCATTTTAATGCTTTAGTCGCGTTGAATATTCTAGGTGGGTAGGAATGGGTGTGCGGAGGATTTATTGAATTTTAAATTTTAATTTGCAATATACCGAGAGCTAATACGGTGCAAAATCTGAAAAGCATGTGAAGCTGCATATCACAAAAAAGTAGGCATATGAAAAATAGATAAAGAAAAATTTTTAAGAACTATTACAATTTGCGATGCAATTCTTGTGTACATATTTCAAACTCAAAACGTACTGCTTACTTTGTGTTGGTAGTACCTTTCTGAGATATCGAACAGCAGTCCTTGCCATTGTCCATGCCGAAGCGCCGGTGCCACGCCCACTCCCGCCCCCAGTAGCCTCCTGCTGCGCTATACGGCTGTCACTTGTCAAACATGTTGCTCGGCTTTGTGGCCTTGGGAAGCGTCAAAGGCTTTCAGTAGAGCTGCAGGTGTGAGGAGGGAGCGAGCAGCGGGTCAGCGGACAACAAGATTAGCATTTAGTTTAGTTGGCTTTGTTAGCCGTCGGTTGCCTCTTGGCATGGTTTAGGTCGGTTTGATTTGGTTCTGTTCCCATGGCACACCTGCGGCAAATGTCAGTGCAGCTAAATGGCTTACAAACTCCGCTTTTCGTTCCCCCGCCCGACCGTTGAGATTTCTCCTTGGCCAGGGCTGCGTTGCTAATTTCAGTTGCTGTCGCCCGGAGGCTTCCAGCAGACGTTAAGAACTTTGATTGTGCGTGCAGCAGGGCAAACAATGCCGGAGCAAAAAATAACTTTTAATGAAATTCAACGCATTTGCCTGTTAATAATAAAATGCGACGACAAAGGCAAATTATGTTTATTATTTTATGTTGCTGTGCATTTCTTTGTTTTGCAAGGGCGGGAATTTCATATTACACCTTTTCCAGAGCAAGATTCTTCAGGTCGTTTTTTCTTTTGAATCAAAGCCTGCAGGGCAGTCAAATGCCTCCTGTCAACATTTGCCTCCCTTGGCTTAACACAGCGGAGAGAAAAAGAGCATACACAATTTCGAGTAATATTTGAATCTTTAAGGTTTAAAAATCAGTTTATAGGATGCAAAAAGTTGAATTTCCAATAATTCTTATACATATATCTGTATAAAAAATAGACATTAGAATGATTCCAACAATTCTTACTTTTTTACGAAATACGACTTTTTCTGCAGAGCAAATTATACTTTTTAAAAAGATTTGTATTCTCCTGTTCCAGTATCCTACCTTACATTATCCCCAGTGTAAGCACTTCCCACCTCCCTTGGCAGTGTGTTATTCTTTTATGCGTTTCTAATTTCATTAAGCGACATTCGACATTCTCCTCCCACCGCACTCCTGCTGCCGTCTTTTCCCCGTTCTCCGAACGCCTTTAAAGTTTTCCCAACATTTTCCTTTCCTCTGTGGCTCGTGCCCCTGATGCATTGTTGTGTTTTCGTCATTCTTTGCTTGGGTATTCACCTTTTCATTTTATTTTTCTTATTTTGCATTTTGCCTGCCCGCTCTGCTCGCCAGTATTTTCTTTTAATTTTTTTCCCCCCCAACTTTTCTGAAATTAGATTAGAAATATTGCTACCAGCATTCTGCAGGCTTTGGTTTGCTTTGCTGCCCCCACACCCATTCTTCATAGCTTCCTTCTTTTTAAATTTTTGCTTTATGAATACGCATGTTATTCGGTGTGTCAGTTGATTTGCATGCCGGCAAACAAGAAGAAATGGTTTTTATATTTGCTTAATATTTTTCAGATTTCTGTCATTCTGGCACATTGGTGCCTGCCTTATTGAAGTTTGAGAAACATTTGGAGGAGGGCATCGTTTCGACTTATTCGGTTTCAAAATTATGTTTTAATTTAGTTGACGTCGTTAACTTTTTATGTCGCTGCAGGCTTAGTACTTGACTTCGAGTCAGATTATGCCCAATTAAAAGTTGGATCTTGGATTGACATGTATTAATTAAACTTACAAAATATTTGCACTTTTAAATGTTTAACTAGCTCAGTCGACCATTCTACAATTTCAGCAGTTTTTAGCAAACTTTTTAATTTTTTATCGACTCAGTGCCAACTCACAACATCGGAAGCAAAACAGCCTCTGCGTACATGCATGTTTCACCTTGGAGCTACCAAAGGGTCATCACCACAGAAGATTGCTAACTTAGCGTAATACAAATTCTAATGAAGCTTGTGAAGTAGAGTGCGATGTAAGGTTGTTTACAAAGTGTCAGAAATAATCTTCGTTAGTTTTGTAATAATTCATATAAAATGCAGGGCATTAAGCATGTAAGGTATTTTATATCCAATTGTCTACTTGTATTAGATTTCCTTTGCTGCTGTTTGGTTCCGAGTATCATATTCTTGTGCGAACAATAGGACTAGTTTCTCAAGTTTCACAGTTCCTTAACTGCAACTCCTGCAATGCTTGGGCCCACCGAATCCAGTGCCGTCAATGTCGATATTGGCAACGGTTGTGGCAGCGTTTGTGGCTTAGTAATGAATGTGCTTCGGTGTCCCTCAACAGTTGTCTTCCGCTGGCATTGAAGTTATTATGTGTACATTGTGGTACTTCCTCTCAACGTTCCTTCCCTGTCAGACCCCTCCGTTGTCCTTGCTGTATGAAGGTCTAGTTAACATACTCTTCTTGCTGTTTGGTTCTGATTACATCGGTTTGGAATGTTCGGATACATTTTTTAGCGGGCATAATAATGCAAGACTAGCAAATGTTTGATTATGAATGGCATTATGCTTTAATTTAGCAAGGCGCACCAAACGACTAAATGAAATGTTACAAGCCTAACAGTTATTTCCTATGAATTCCTTTTTACCAAACAAATGTTCCGCAATCAGACATAATTAATGTATTGAAATGAATTATAGCTTACTCCTTCTGAATACTCTATCAAGTGTACAAAACAAGTTAATGTCCCAATTAATTTTCATCATAAGAAATGGATGTAATCAATTTTAACCCGCCAAGCTAACGTTTTTGCCACATTTTTACTTCGTAGCCAGATTAGTTAGCATATGAAACATTCAATTTACGAAGGAAATCATCCTCTGAGGGAGGGGCACGACAGCACGAAACAGGGACCAGGACTCACCCAGCAACAAGGCACAAATAACGCAAAATTGAATTCTGGGTCCGAGTCAGGATGTGAACCCTTTTTGCTTATTTTTTCTCAGATGTTTTTTATATTTAAAGTGCAAAGTGAACCATTTCTTGTGCTGAAACCCACTGAGATTGATGTGTGTATGGGCATTAATTAAAAGTAAAATTATATAAGAGCCCATGCCTTTTTCATCGTGCAGAGATCATAAATTAAAAAAAGAAGCACCGAAAAAAGTCGGCATTCCACACAATGTAACCGAATCATATGATGGGCAGCTTAAAATCCCCCTGCCCCTTGTTCTTTTCTGTTCTGTTCGTGGCTGCCATTTGGCAAATTGAACTCGGGTCCAAGTTTTAAGCAGATTACAGGCCATTAAGCATTTTTTCATATATAAGCGGTGGTTGGTCCATTCGGGGGTTCGGGAGCTCTTTTCAAACAGTTTCTGCGTTTAGCATATGTGAAGTCATATAAATATTTTGATAAGGGTTTGTCGACCCAACCGAATGCGAACATATTTAGCTGGGGGCCTGTATGTATATGGCGTTTGTGTGCATGAAGGGTTGGACGTTTAATACCCATCATGACTTTTAAGTTATCTCCCAGTCCACTCATACACCCCTCGGCTACTCAGTACGAATTAAAAATGCCCCATATCTTCCAAATATTTTGTGAGAGTGAGTGTGGCCTAGTAACATCGAAAACTTCAAAGTAAAAGCTAGTTCTGGCTGACCTTTTTTGGATAATAATTTTTTGTTTGTGTAAATCCCTAAAGTGCCTGCTGAAACCTTGTCATTATTTTTGACAAATTAAATGGGCATCAGGGAGAAGGAGGCAAGAAGAATACCTGTCACTGGCATTTTATGCTAATTTAGTTCATTAAAATAAAGAAAAATGGGACATGTATTTTCGCTCAGTCTTTGAGTTCGCATTTCAAGAGCTGGCTGAAATTGTGAGCATTTTGACATTTTAATTCACTCCTGAATATGAAACAGCAACGAATGCTTAAACCATGTTTTGGACACCTTTTGACATATTTATGTTTTAAGAAGAGTTAAAAAAAGTTTCAAGGCAAACACATTAGCATTCTTTCTACACCAAGTAAGATTGATTTTGGGACCCATAGTTTGGTTATTGCGTGACAGCTATGTATGTGTTATTAACCAGCTTCACTTTCTGACAGCCAAGTTTCCGTTTTTCTATTGCACCCAAAAATGTAACAAGTTTAGTTGATTTGCTTGCTATTTATTATACATAAATGGAGGCGCCTAAGCCTGGCAGTTCGAATTCTCCCAGAGTTGAGCCTGAGTCTGGAAGAAGCTCACCATCTCTGACATGTTAACGTTGGCCAAAAGATCGTTGATCTTCGGAACGAAGAAGTTCTGGTACAAGAAGTTTGTGATGTTGGGTTGAATCTCCTCGAGAGCTAGTGGCAACAGTGTCTTCATCCAACGGTTCCAGAAGTTGTTGGTGGAGATGTTCCATAGAGTGTTCCAGTTATCCAATTCCACGCCAGCCAGATAGATGGTTTGCTTGAAGTCCACTATGCGCAAGCCTGACGAGTTGGCTAGACTGTTGGCAAAGCTGTAGCTTCCCACGAAGCGCAGGTCAAAAAGAGCCTCGTTGATCACATCATTTTGCCGGATTGGCAACTTAAAGCCGCCGATGTTGATGAAACCATCAATTTCCGCAAAGCCAAGCACTTGGATCTTGGGGAAGAGCACATCATAGGCGGCCTCCCCTGTTTTGCCGTAGTCGCTGGCACTCAGAACCTGGAAGCTGTCCAGACCCTGGATTCGGATGTTCGTCACGTTGCCCACAACGGTGTAGTCATCGCTGACGTAGTCGAATTCGTAGAAGGGATTTTCGATGGGGGCCAGGACGGGAATGTCTCCGTAGCCACAGGGCATGATGCTCTTAAAAGCCTTCAGGAAGCGGGTCACCGCCGGGGTAAACTGTGCGCTGCCCGCCTGCTGCACCACAGGAGTGGCACTAACGGTAAGACCCAGAAGGGCGACAATCAGCAGGTGGAAGGAGGAAACCATTTCAATCGATTGTTGTGAGCTGAACGCCGATATGATAGTGAATATTCTGCGATCGAGGAGTAAGCCTTTTATAGGGGAACTCGTATCTTTCGGTGGCGCTTGCCAGTTATTTGATCGATTGCATATCAATTGAATCGATGGAAGCGTGCTTATATCACGACAAAGCTTTTTAATCTTATAAAGAACAAGGATGACTCAGTCATAGGCGTTGCTTTCGGGGAGTTTGCCCACCAGGCGATCCATCGTGTACTTAATGACTGATAAGGTTGATAGCAATGCATGTTTTATAGATTCTTGTTGATAAGCAATTTCCAGAAATCGTGGTACACACGATCTATAATACAATTCAGAAGGCTAGTAGATATTTCCCAGAAAACCTATATTTGATAAGGGATTCCGCCGAACAGGAGGATATTAGTGGTTAGATTAAACTCTCTCAAATTGCTGACAGCCCTATTATCATGATAAAAACCCAAAATGGTTTGAGTAAATGTATCATAAATTAGTTGCTCTTGCTTTCAGGGTAGGCTCACATGAATGCAAAGTAAAGCGGCTGAGTGCGCTTTGAAAGGGCTTCATCTCCAGGTAAGGGACAGTCAGGATTGGGAAGTTCCTGTTTCCCGTCAACTGCCAAACAAATGTCAATTACAAAACTGGCGGCCGCACAAACAAAGTTTTAAAACTTCATCTATGTATGTATACGCAAGGCAGGGGACCCCGCACACACCAGCAAACAAACATATGATAAAGGGGTACTGGGGGTGGGGGTTGCTTATGCTGCGAGATCTGTGTTGTGCTCTCTGCGGCTGGCAAATCACTGTTGCAAAAACTGTTGAAAATTCCATTAAACTTCGCGCAAATAACCGAAGGCGTTCAATTCTAGTCGACGTCGTTTATATAATTTTTGTTGCTTGCGAAAACAAGTGGGGTGTGGTGAAGGGGGGTCAGTGTGTGCCGGGGGGTGGTGCAAAAAAGTTGTACGCAAAACTTACAACAAGTTTAAGAGGGGAGGAGAAGGGTAGTCAAAAGTTTTACACGGCTGATGTGGCAGGGAGGTCGCGTTTAAATTTTTTTCCTCGCTTCCTCCCCTGAAACATTTTTTGTGTAGTTTAGCTGAGATCCAACAAAATTAACTCAAGAATACTTAATAATAAAGCTAAGGACGGGGTGTTTATCTAGTCCAAGGAAAGGCAGATTGCTGCTGCATCATTATGCTCCTCATATGGCGCCTTAGGGTTTTTGTGTTGCTTGTGGCAACCTCAAATAATAAGTGGCTTATTGTTTCAAGTCAAAAAACTTTGCAAGGATAATTTTTGTATACCTTCCCTTTGAAGCTGCCAAATCAGTTTTTGCATTAGTGAAATGAACCTCTTTTAGACAATTAAATTTTTCTTATCACTAAGAAATATGACACAAACCTGCTTGTTATGGCGAAGCTTTTATTTAATTGTATGCAAATCCAGAAGCAAAGTTGATATAAATATCTCTTCAGTGTAGTTCGTCTGCGCGGATAACAAATCAAAAGTTTCAATTAATTAAGTATTCCATAATGTGACCTTAAGAAATATTTTGATGCGACCATTGAAGCCACTCAGGCATCAAATTGATTTGGACTCGGGGTGGAAATCTGCTTAAAGCCTTTTGCATATTGCATATGCGTAGATTAATTTTGTTTCGCTCGAGACCCATCACCCTGAAAAAGGATTTGTAAATCAATGAGTTTTCGCATCAAATCGATTCAATTGCGTCTGCTAATTCAATTATAATTTATGCAGAGTTTTGAACAGCTGCTTAAGACGTAAGACTTTCCATTTGGAATTTGTTTTCTTGATTATCGAGCCGATGCTGGGGCATGGGTTCCATTCAAACTGATTGATGTTGCAGCCCGGCAGATTGCAGACTGTAATTTGCATTGAACATTAATTAATTGCATATTATGGACATGCATAATGGCAACTAATACGGCAAAACCAATAATCAACACAACAATGGGTAAATACAAAGGACTGCTGTCCTGTCCTTTCGGTCGAGTTCAGCTTGAAGGGCAATGCAGGGATTAGATATGTTTCAAGTGGATTCTGGCAAATGTGATTCAGCTGTCTTCGTGTGCACTCGCTTGTGCTTACCAAACAGGACACTTTGAGAGTCCAATCACAGTTCCACTTGAAAACTAATGCAAATTAAGCAGCAGCAACAGCTGCATCAGCAGTAGCAACTTTTTCAATTAACACAGACAATTATATCGGCATTGGAGGGTGCTTGAAACTTTTATCATGGCCCAGATCCGCTCAGCTCCTTTTCAAATTGTGGTAAATGATTGAGGCAATTTACTTGGCCAACTTTTGCCAAAGCAACAACGTCAACAAAAGCACGAGCATCAGGTAGACTTAATGAGTCTTTCATTCAATTCGGTTTTTTACCCGGCGGTCCTGTAGTTCAGGAGTGTATTGTGATTATTATATGCGCACATTGTAAAATATAAGACTTTTTTTGAGTTCAAAAAAGACACTTAATATATCAATTGTAAGATAACTTTAGTCCCTTAGAGTGGAAAGCAGTTTTCAATTGACTTTAAGGAGATGGTATAAACGCTTTTTTTCTGAAGTTGTTTAATTACCCATGCCTTATTTGCGATATTATTTCATCATTTCACGCTTGTCTGGGTTTCATTAAATGCTTAACTTTATTCTACTGCTCAGCTAATTGTCCTTTTTCCCGCATTGTTTTTCTAAGTTTTTTCTCTTTCATTAATTTTTAAACAGCTTCTGGGTAACAGTTGCACAGCTCCGTCTTCAGCTCCAGCGAACAGACCAGCTGCTTCTGGTCCTGGATCTGGCCTCTGTTTCTGCCTGAGTTTCTCCAGTTGCTCCGGTTGGACAATGAGCCTCCGGCAAGTGTACACTGCGTGTTTAGTTTGCTTCTGCTCTGCTCTGCCATTTTGTCTAATTGAAATAAAATGTTTTTAATCAAATATTATTCCAATTATGCACAGAGAAAATAATGGAAAGAAACTTTCAAGTTCGAGTTTGGGTTGGGATGTTAAGCACCTTGGCATCGAAAAGTTTCGGAACCTAAAAAATCAAGATGAAAAAAATATATATACGACTGAGAGAACTGCCATAACATAGCCAACTGCTATGTTACTTTGGCACTTTGGCAGTGGACTTTAAAGTAGTAACATAATTGACAATTTCCAACAAGATTACATAAATGTTAATCCGCGAAATTTCAAAAACGGTGTATATCCGCCGAGTTGCGTGACACCTTGGTACTCTACAATAAAATTGAATTTTATCGCACTTTACGGCACTCTCGTGCAGGCCACGCACTCCAAGCAAATTAACAGCACTGACAAAAGACCAGCAGGAAAATGTTTTCACATGTGTTGAGTGCCACGCCCACCTCAAAAGGCATTTGAAATATGCCATTAAATTTAATTCAATTACGAATTTCATACGCGACTCACGAAGTGAAGTGTGCAGCATCTTCAGTCCCCTTTCAATCGCGTTTCAATTTGCCATTAACCCATTATGGTTCAACGGGCAATAATAAGCGGGGGCGTTGGTGGGCTTACGGGGCGTGACCCGTACAAGGTCTGGCACAAGCCTGCATTATAAAGCAGAAATATGCAATAACACATAAAAACGAAGTCCTCGCCAACTATTGAATGCGAGTCCTAATACACGCCCACCCGGCCACGCACAAAGCGCTCCTTTGAGCGGCTCCGCTCGTCAGGATACCACCGCGGGGGAAATTGCCTGCGAAAGGGAAGAACGACTACAATAGCGACAATGATGAGTCCCAAAAGGTGTGATGCTCTTAAAAAATTGAACTTTTTTGTTAAAGTCTACTTTTTTAACACCCTAAAAACATCTAAAAATCAATGATTAATGATTTTAAGGGGTTGTTATCTTACTGTATAAAAACATAAAACAACACACATAAATTTTGAAAGCAAATACGAATACATTTATTAAAATTAATAGGTACCTTAATTTTTCTTAATACTAAACTTCTATAATTGCTTTTAGTCGAATTGAGGTGTGTTTTTATATAACATGTTTAAATTTACGAATCTGACAAACTTAAGGATATAGTCTCAGAAAGGGTGCGAAGTGTAAAAGCTATACAAGAGATAGGGGAACTGCTTGCTTGCAGGTCGTAATCATGAGGATATATGAAATTGTTGGTGGTGCAGAATTTTTCAATTTTGCCTCTTGTGTGTCAATAAAGTTCAATTGAAGCGCTTCAGCGAAAGTGCCAATACAGGCACAAGCAAAAACCAAAAAACACACATTACACAAGAACGCATGCATAGATGTTACGCCTGGTTTTTTACCGCACTGATGTTGCTTTATAATCATTGCATGATGCCTATCACCGCCTCGCCAAAAACCGCCAACCTTACCAAAAACAAGAGAGCAGCATCGATAGTGGCTTTTTAAGGCCGACTATTTTCATTCACCCTCTCTCCAAATATGCACCTTCCTCCCATTTTCACGTGAGGGGGTGTGAACGATTTTCATCGATTTTTGTACTCTACAACGGTGTCTTTGATGCTCAGGCGTTGCTGTTCGAGCCATTAAGCTGCTTTGGGCAGCGAGTGCCTAAGAATACAGCAGAATTATTGCAGCTTCCAATCCCCTCCATGAACATCGCTGTCAACTGCAGCTTCAGTTTCTGTTTCAATTTCCTCGTTGCTTTGTCAAAGCCTTCAAGGGCGCTAGAAAAATTAATCAATTTTTACCTGGAACCATCTTTGTTGCTTTGTTTCCCATGTGTCAACCCAAATGTCACGCGGTTGGGAGTTCGTTTTTTCCAGAGTTAGCCTCATGTCCGTCGATGGCAGTCAAAGTGATGCCTTTGCCTCGGCCCTAAAATCTTAAAGCTATTTAAGCTCTAGCCATTTAATACCATAACATTCCAAAAAAAAAGTGACTGCATTTATAGAATTAATTATTAAATTATATTAACTGTTAAGATGAATAAAAAGTCAATTTTCCTTAGGGGATAATTAGTTCATTAAGCTTTTATAATTTCTCGCTATTAATTTTGAAGTACGTTTTTTAGGTTTGAAATATGTTTAGAAATTAATTAGTCCACCATGTACACTGGTCGGCATATGTATTTTGACAAAACAAAAGTTAAATATACGCATAACTTGAATTTACTTCTTGTAAACTATAGGCACCAATGGAAAGGTAATTTAAATGCCGTTTGAATAATACAATACATTTCTTAACCCATTCAGTATTTATTGAAAAGGACGAATTTGTGTAAATCAACTTTTAAATATTTTTTTAAAACTTTTTTCTTCGACTTGAAAATTTAAATTTTTTGATGCAAAAAGTTTCTTCAAACAAAAATAATAGTAACTGCAAAAAGAATTTTTCAAAAATCATTTTTCTTATATTTTTTATGATTTTTTGAAAAGGCTTAAAAACATGCATTTGAGCCATATTTTTCTCTTTTTCATACAAATTTTTTCCGACATTGTCACCTTCAAAAAATCATAAAAAATATAAGCAAAATGATTTTTGAAAAATTATTTTTGCAGTTACTATTATTTTTGTTTGAAGAAACTTGTTGCATCAAAAAATTTAAGTTTTCAAGTCGAGGAAAAAAGTTTAAAAGTAGATGTTTACACAAATTCGTCCTTTTCAATAAGTACTGAATGGGTTAAGAAATGTATTGTATCATTCAAATGGCATTTAAATTACCTTTCCATTTATGCCAAAGTTTACAAGAAGTAAGTTCAAATTATGAGTATATTTAACTTTTGTTTTGTCAAAATACTTATGCCGACCACTGTAAGTCGTCATTAAAATACTAAAGAAACACGTATTCCATAAATGCAAACAGTATTCCGGCATAACCTTTTTCAACCAACTTGAAATAGTGGTCGCTCCCCGGACGAAATGAGCAAAGCTCAAATCGCTGACTGTTCAGGCCCAAAGGACAACAAGTTCCGTGCACAGTGACGCTCGACTTCCGCTTTGGGTAAAATATGACGGCAATAGCTGGGTATTTTTCGTCCCTCCGCTATGCCTTCACTATTTCCATCCATAGCTGCTGAAAAGGAGCCTCAACGGAGCAAGGACTACTATCCCAGGATGAAGTATCAATCAGGATTTAACAAGCAAATTTATGCACTTGAGATACATACACATTCACCAGGGCCCCCGGCTATACTCCGTGCTCTTCATTTTGCATTGTGTTTTGCATATTTGAATAGTTTTTATTTACTTGAACTCACAATTGCACTTTTGCCATTACTTTGGCTATTATACTGACGCTTTTAACATGTAAGCCGTCAGCAGCAAACATTGCATCCGGATCTCGGCTGGAGTGGGTGTGGGAGTGGGTGCACGTGGACGAGCGTTTCCCCGTGTGTGTTTTCATTATTTATGCATAGGTGTTGGCTCTCGAGTCCCAGTATATCTCTCTTACGCCGTTCCCTGTCTTATGCGTGCTCCTTTGCTTTGCATATTTTAACGGACCACGTTGTGAGACTCAGAATGTCTTCCTCTTCGGGAGTGTGGGTACACGCGTGTGTTTGTGAGCTCATCCTTGATGGCATTTATCCCTTTTTTACATACTAGAACAAAGGACACGGAGTCAACTACAATCTCTGAGTGCTGCAATTTGAATATGTTCGTCCCTGCTAAGTCTATCAACTATTTACACCATGCAACAAATTAGTCACTTTCATTGTAGCTTAGGTGCTTTTGGACTAACTTACGGATCATCTTAATTTGTTATGAAAGTCTGAGATGTGCTATCATCATCAATTTTAAATGGGGGCACGGCTGAAATTTGAACAAAACATATTGCAAATATTTTTGCTTATTGTGATGTGTGTAATGGGAACTTCGTAGCAAAAAATAAAATGGCGTCCAGTTTCCGAAGTAATTTTCTGCCAACATTTGCTTAGACTCTCACTTAAACACAACACTCATAATTTAGGAGTCGCCTTGCAGTTTTGCCCCTGCTCCCGCTAATTGCATCCGACTTGAACTTTTTTAATTAAAAGAAGCAGCAAGAAGCCCTGACAAACGCCTCACCATAAGCGGCAACAAATCTTGGTTAATGTCGGCTAGCTCTGGCCGTGACTCTGGCTAGGGCCACAGACCGCCATGACAAATACAACGACCATTCTACTTTACAGTTTACATTTTCTAAGCCATTTATATATGAATGGAAGAGGGGAGATCTGCACTTGACTGTTATCTTGCGTAATTGCGATTCTCGCTCAGGCCCAGGCAGAAGGTGAAAAAATTGTTTATTGTTGCACTGTAGTGGCAAAAAGTTAATTGAGTTTACTTTGGCTAGGGGTAAAAACGTTGACAAAGTTTCTGAATTGCGGCAGGCAGGGGGTTAAACTCCCTTCATTTTTATCACAAAGCGAGCTAGAAAAAACGGACCACATTCTCTTTACCGTAGCCTTAAATTGGCTTACCTAGCTTAATGATATTGGAAATTACATTTGCCATCAATTGTTCGATACGGGCTGCCAATTAATTCGATTGTTGCATTTTGCTTTCCCCCTTCGACTTTGGCAAACACTTAACCTTTGAGGCCACAAATTGCTTTCACCTTTCACTCACGGGGCTCTAATTGGCAAATATTTTTTGTGTGTGCTTCGTTTTAGTTTTAGGGTAATTTTAGTTCGAAAAATGTTTGAACTCGATTTCGTTTGAAGTTTCCCCTTTTTTGGGGAGTCAAAAGCATGCAGGAAAATGCAGTTCATTGAGGGGTATATAAGTTTGCAGTACATTTTTAGTTTGTTATTTTAAAATATTTTGTGAATAGAAACCCTTGATCAAGCGCCAGTCATTTGCGAATTGGAGAATAATTTAACCATTGAAATATAACAATTTCATAGTTTGAAATGTGTGCTATTCTGTTGCGTTAATAACAAAACTAAAGGCTTTTCCTTAAATGCATTTATTTCACTAAAAGTTTCATGGTTCAATTAGTCAACTTAAATAACACTATCATTTTTGGCTTTCAATAAAGTATGCTATCTATAAGCCGGAAGCTATTCGCCCCATAGGTAAATCAGAACTTCATTGCCGCTGTACTCATAGAAATCTCTTCCAACCAAGTTTGGTTGGAGTTCTACTTATTCTAATAAAGCAAGACCTTCACTGTGAGCGGCTGGGAGTATAAAGAAATCAATTTGTAAAAGGAAAGTGAGGCTTCCAGCGGTGAATGTGTTAGGATCGGTTTGATGATGCTGCTGCTAGCCAGGTGGGAACCTGGGAAGCAGTAAACCTTCGAACCATATGGGAAAATTGGTTTCAATTCAATCAATTTCATATGGAAAGTCAATAAAACAGCTTGAGAAATTTAATTAAGTATGCACAGCAATGGTCATGGTATATTCCCCAGAACTTAAGAAGTTTAAAATTGTGCTTTTTTGTTGCTGACAGCTTGTAAGTTATATTCTATCCCTAATATGACTTACTTTTTAAAACGATGACCCAGTGTCTCTATTTTGGACCTTTAACTGATTATAAAAGTGTTAGGTGTGTTAATTTTCGAACCATGTTCTTTTATTCTTATTTTTACACTGTTTTTTTTTAGGAAATATAATTTTTTTATGTAGTGAAGTTTTTTTTCAATTCTTTTTAAAATAAATAATTTATGATGCTGGCTGCAAAAATCGAAATTGACTCTGTATAGTTCAGTGTAACCAGAGCAACAACTGCGGTGACTGAGCAACAGTCCTGTCACGTAAATCCAGCGAACCGGTATTCCCCTCCATACGTCCCCCCATTGACGCTCCCCCCCCTGCTTAGGCTTACACAGTGTGTTTCTTATTTTAGCTTGATTGTTATTTTTGTTATGGGCCAGCTTTGTGTTTGTGTTTGCCTTTGTTTTTGCATTTGTACTTTTACTTTGGGGATTTGGCCTTACGAAATTTTATTGTTTTTATATGCTCAATTTTAGTGCTGTTGCTATTGTTGCTCTTGCCGTTACCGTTATGGTATTGCTCAAGAAGCCGTGGAGTAATTTATGTAGCGAGAAGCACTACTGACACTTGGACGACACTCAGCTGAGATAAAGAGGATAACAAATTGCGCTCATGCAACAGATTTCCATGCGAAAGGCAACAGACAGGACACAGCTGAGCGAAAGAGAGCAAGGAGAGAGAATGGAGGTGTGAGAACTAGGGTTGCGCATGAATTGTCCGTGGTGAAGGCTACGTCATTGGCGGCTCCCCTATGGGTTTGATGTGGACCTAAAACTAGGGCACCTTAGTTATTATTAAGTTTTAACTCATCGCACATATTTAGTAAGATTTGTTTTATTTCTTTGTTTACAGAAATGTTCCCCCTTTTTGAATTCCTAGCGCCAAAATGGTGCGCACGCTCTCCGCTGAAGGGAACTCACCACATAGCAGAGAGCGAAAGCAGCGAGTCCCGCAGCTTTCTCCCACTCTCTCTCTCTCATCCGCACACTCTTTCTCTCTCCGTGTGAGAACTCTCTCGCTGTGTGTTGGCTCAGTAACGAATGGCCAAGGTGCGAACAAATCAACACGGTTTGCACACTGCACGCTGCGAGATATCAAAATAAATCCAAAAAATTACCAAATAGCAGCCTTAAACCGTGAAAGCGGGCTCGCTGGCAGGCCAAAACCCTAACCACCTAGTGTGGGTCGCGTAATGTTAAAAAATCTGTTCTAAGCGCCCGAGCCTGTGCCTCGAAAATTACGGCATCAGGACATACGCCAAAATCGCGTCCTACGCCACGTTTCGCCTAGGTGTGCGTGTCTCTGTGTCCGTGTGTTCGTGTGTGAGAGAGCGCGTGGAGAGTCGTGAAGTTACGCTGGTGTTGGTGCTGCAACGTGCTATGAGCTTAAATAATTTATAACATTATTAAAACAAGCCAAACACAACACAAACAAGAAGTCGGTATAACCAGAAAATTAAACAAACAAAATACGTATTTAAGAGGCCAGTGAAGTTGGTACTTACACTCAAACGAATTTCGGATCCCGTTGCGGCCGCGCAGCTGTCGAAATGTCAACGCCGGCGCCACTTTCCTTTACGGTTTCGAGCACATGTGCCGCACATGCATAATTCAGGCAGTGAAAGCCCCAAAAAGCAGGCTATGCAAATATGCCCGCTGCACTTAATTGCCCAACTCAATTTCATGCAAATGCGGCCAAAACGGTGACAACAGCAACGTAAACTAAAAACAAACGGGCAAAAATTGCTAAGAAAACCAACGTTTTGAGTGGCTCAATGGAACGTCTTCTCCGTGTTTCTCCCCTCCCCCGTTGTTTCCTCTAGCCAACACCAATTCAAGGCCATAACGCGCGGCGATACTCCGGCTATCTGCGGGCCTTTCCCCCGCCGCACCTTTCTTTCTAGCTTAAGTGGCACTTGGCAAGCAGAGCGCACGTGCAACACCATATGGAAAGTGAAAACACTCGAGAGCGACTTTTCAGCACGCGCTAACAGTCTGACTAGTCAGGCCTAAGACTATAACTACGGCATTATCTTTTGGCAGACCAACCGCTCACCCCCCACCTGAAGCTACCCCCAACCACCCCAGCCGCATCACCTCACCGAACCAAACCAAAGCGAGGCGGAACGCATTACCCAACGCCCACCGAACCACCGCCCACCGACCCACCTCGCCTAACCGCTAACTGGCACCTGCTCACGTGCGGGTCCAGGACTATAATAGAACCACCTTCAACAACCACAGTGGCTGAGGAATGCGCACCTAGCGAGACAAACAAAGAGGTGAGTGGAGACAAGCCAGCATATTGATATGACACGAGGCCGTGCAGCGCAACAGTGGGTACGAAAAGCATGCGGATGGCATTTAGCAGCCCGTTGGCTCTTTGCAAATAATATTGTCTTGAATTTAAATAAAGGCCTGCTTCGAACGGCAGAGAGCTTCAAGGTCTCACAGTTTTTTGAGACTGTATGTCTTCCAGCCTTTTTTGATTTTTAGACAACCGGACACTGACATTCAGGACTCACTGTGTCCCCACACAGGCATCTAGACAAAATGCAATTGCACGCTTTCAAATTCCAAATATATGGCGACGTCATATGTTCGCTGGCATATTTTATGGCCAAGAGCCAATGAAACTGCGAATGGGGACTGACTCCCCATCCTAGTGGTAAAACGGTCCCTGTGGGATGACTGCGGCTTTTGGCTGTGGGTGTCCTGCTTTTCATTTCCGTTTCCGAGTGCTGCGTCCGCTTCCCATTGTTATGCTATCCTCGCCTTCCCAGCTTAGATCCATCTTCATTATATGAGTTCTGTCACACAGATAAAAAAGCCGAGCCTTATAAACTTAACAAAAAAGTCACATTTAAATATACTCTAATAACGACTTTCAAATCGGACGATCCTCGGTTAGGGTTAATTTGGCCGGAACGATAGTAATTTAATTTATACATAGGATGTAAGACCACTTAATTCTTTCTGTGTAAATCCTCGCGGATGCCTGCTTTTGCCATCGGCAGAAGCAGACTACGCCGGCAGTTTCAGCCTCAACGTCAGAGTCATCGGCAGCGGATCCTGGCAGCGCGCTCTCGTGGCATTTCTTCGGCCTCAGCTCACTCGAGTTGCGCCTCCTCGGGCTCCGCTCCTTGCAACCCGAGATGTCATGTCTTGCTGTCAAATCAAATCAACTGTCGTGGCTGGGGCTGTCTGCCTGGCTGGTTTGCCATTCAACGACCACTTGTTAGTCTGTAATTTTCGCCCCCACCCAAGCACACCCACACGCACACACGTGCAGACTTCTCGGCGAACACACACATGCGCGTCAACCGCAGAGACACAAAACGCTTACGCTTCTTGCTCGCTTGCCTGACTTGCGGCCCCTTCCCAACTTTCTCCGCCGTTGATGCTGTCGCCGCAGCATTTTCTAGCCCTGCCGGGCCTCCCTTTCCCCCGGTTCCCTTTTCCACTTTCACCGCCCACGGGGCAACCATCTAAGGCCCCCTGTTTCCAAGTTCTGCTGCTTGTCGTGGCTTTTGTCATTTGTTGAATTCGCGAACTTTGCTTAGTCATTCGGGGTATGCGTTTTTTGCCACAGTCTAACTTCAATAAATGAAACTTGTATAGTTACATTTTTAAGCGTTAGTGCTTAATAATATATGTGACAGTTCTAATTAAACCAACTCAACAATCTGTCTTAATATACTGACGCCAAGAAATGGATTTGATTTTTTAATATCTGGCTTGTGTCGTTTATTATGGCAGGACCAAGCACATACAACTAAGTCCCATTAGATTAGCAAGAGTTTCCGCTTTACAAAATTGACTGTATTTTTTTTGTTTCAGTCCTTGTTTTCGTTGTCTGTAGTTTGTTTCTTTTTTTGCCGTCTTGTGCCCAGTTTCAACGAGTTTTTCCAACTCATGGCATTCTTTGTTTTGATGGAAACTCGCTCTCGCACACTAGAGGGTCGACCATGTGAGTGTGCGGGTGAAACTCACCACGGCTAACAGCTGGGGCCCGGACCGAGCAATGCATGGGTAATTGAATTTTGATTTCTTGTCTAAGCATTTTGTGTCCGTGCAATTTGATAATGTGACATGCAGCTGCTGACCCGGCTAATGTCACCACCCATCGAGCCCCCTCCCCTCCTACTTCTGATCTTTTTGCACTTGAAGAACGTGATTAGTGTGTCATTCGGGGCACGTGACTGGAATCCAATTGCATGCTCTGCTTCGCCCTGCATTTCTAAGTTATTCCTTCCTTTTTGCCCAGCGCTCATTTGACAACAATCCCAATGACAGTTTTATGCATAAATTTCTATGCCATCATCGTCATCAGAGCGACTTAAATTTATACCCTCCGTTTGGGTTCCACAATTGACACGACGACAGGCCCTGAGCGTCGTCAACAGGGGCGAATAATCTCTAAGATGAATGCATTTGTGGCAGGGAAGATGTACACTTTTTGTGCCTTTCGCTGCACTGATAAAACGATTAAATGAGTATTAAATACTTTTAAAGTTCACATTAACATTTTTTTTAAACTAAATAAAATAGATCACTGGAACTTCATCTCGAAAAATGATACAAATTAAAGCAGCGAAATCGTTTAACCTTGTTTTTGCGAGGAATTGTTTCCAGCGTAGATCCTTTGGCAACGCCTACAAGAGGCTTTCAAATATAGTCGGGCGCCTTCTATCTGTATAGTCCTTTGTGTTTGGGTATGTGTCACCTCCTGTTGCGCGAAGTAGGGGATTTCCCTTTGTCTACACCACCTCCCGCTTCCTGCTTCGTGGGCCATGCATTGCATTGGCCCACACAAAATGGCGCGCAACAAGCGAGTCATTGTTGTGGCTTGGCAGCAGCCTTCGTCCTATCTCTGGCCCCTCTTCACAACCCAAAACCCCACTTTCAGTTCGATTCCAATTGAATTTTATGTGGGTCACCTTCTGCCACAGACCGAAAAAGTTTGCGCTGCGTCTGAAGCGACATTTCAATTGCGGTTCCACCAGCTCAATTCGATTTCTGTTGGCACACACAGTCAAGACGCTGTCACCACTGATAGTTCCTGCCACCAACACCACCAGACACCAGAAGGCAGGAACCAGAAACACCAGAAACGCCAACAACCACAAGACGAGTAATAACAATATGCTGGTGTCGTTGGTAATATGGCAGCAATTTTCCCGGACTGCAAGGGCGACGACAACGCCAACTACGGCGGCTTTATTGCAAATTGAGTTAAGTGCCAGGCCACATGCAATGGGGCTGGCAAATGGCCCGGGACTTGTACTTGTAGTTGTGACTTGTAAGTGGGTCATATTATTTTTTCATATTTTCGGAGGCCTGCGGCCCTTAAGTTGGCGCTAGACTGCCGCTCAAAAATCGCGCGACAGCCATGGTAGCGATTTTCTCCCTGAAAATATCAATTGAAAGCACGGCTGGAACCGCATGGCTGACGTCATCGCAGGCTGTTAATTAACTAGCATTGAAATGGGGGCGAAAGTGTTGATAAATAGTATACACTCGCAACCATGTGCAGTTTACCTACCGATGGGGGGTCGATGGCGGCCAACAAAAAGAGTCACAATGGGTACAGATTAATCTTTTGTGGCGAAAAATAACTGAGCGCCCATTGTTCAAAGAATGCAGCAGTTTGGATTGATCAATAACTGCGACCACTACAGCAATGAAAACAAATGTAAAGTACAATTGGTTTTATCGAATATGTTTGAATAAACGTAAGGAGGGAAATAACAAGCACCATATTTAATTATTAACAATGAGAAAATGTAAATAGAACCAGCTGGTGTTTAAATAAACGTTGTTATACCCGTTACTCGTAGAGTAAAAGGGTATACTAGATTCGTCGGAAAGTATGTAACAGGCAGAAGGAAGCGTTTCCGACCCCATAAAGTATATATATTCTTGATCAGGATCACTAGCCGAGTCGATCTAGCCATGTCCGTCTGTCCGTCTGTCCGTCTGTCCGTCTGTCCGTCTGTCCGTCTGTCCGTCTGTCCGTCTGTCTGTCCGGATGAACGCTGAGATCTTGGAAACTATGAGAGCTAGGCTATTGAGATTTGGCGAGCAGATTCCTGAGCTTCTTACGCAGCGCAAGTTTGTTTCAGTAGAGTGCCACGCCCACTCTAACGCCCACAAACCGCCCAAAACTGTGGCTTCTACAGTTTTGATGCTAGAGTAAAAATTTAAACTGAAATGAATTGTTCTTAGCAATACCTATCGATTGATCCAAAAAAAGTTTGCCACGCCCACTTGGACGCCCACAAACCGCCCACAAACTTCAAAAAATCGTAAATATGAACGCGGATATCTCGGAAACTATCAAAGATAGAGTATTGGGATTTCAGATTTAGATTCCGTAGCTTTGTACGCAGCGCAGGTTTGTTATGCGAATATGCCACGCCCACTCTACCGCCCACAAACCGCCCAAGCCTGTGGCGCTCAAAATTTTTATGCTAGATAAAAAATTTTAACTGAAATGTATTGGTCTCGTCAATACCTATCGATTGATCCAAAAAAAAATTTGCCACGCCTACCCTAACGCCCACAATGCTTAAATCTGTCTTCCGCCGGTAGGTGGCGCATTTAAATCTCGCTTTGCTGCTTGCATATCTCCATTTCCCTTTGGTCCCTTTAGCTGAGTAACGGGTATCTGATAGTCGAGGTACTCGACTATAGCGTTCTTCCTTGTTTTTACATTGTGTAATTGTAAAGGAAACAATGCACTTTGTTTAGATTAAGGGAAGAAATTTAATATGAAAATGGTGTTGGCTTAATTATTGAAATAATGACATCGTTTATTTGCGATTTATTTAAGTATTTTGGTGTTATGCAGAGAGTAATACCATTTTAATTCGCATCCCCAAAAAATTATTTTTAGGATACAAAATTAGTTTTCCTGTTTGTAGGTGATTTATGAAAAAAATACAATCGATCAATTATTCAAGCACTTTATCAACATACTTGTAATTTAGTGGATAACGTGCTGGTTTTCATTTACTGCATAAAAAACGGCACTTGCATTTTTATGCTATTCTTTTTGGCAGACAACCATTGTACCTGCATCTTTATCCCCGTTCTCGTATATTCCCGTCTTGCCGGCGGGTCATAATGCGCTCCCCACTCAGCTGGCAGTGATGAGCGCCCGCTGCGTTTTAGCATTTTGGCGCAACTGTTTTTTTGTTGCCCAGCATCCATCCCATTCAGCCGCGTCCCAGTTCTGGGACTTCGTATCAGGCACCAGCAGTGGCAGCAGCCTTCGCAGCTCATTATACGGTGGCATGCTTGCAGCCCCACTTCGTCCGGTCTCACTTCTCGCTCAGATCCCGGGTGAACGCCACCAGCTCCCTCGGCTCAGTTCCCAAGTCCCTGCTCAGTGTGTTTTGTGAACCGTAGCTGCAAAGTATGCAACAAATTCGGTTAACTTTTACTAGTGTTAACTTTTTAAACGCCTACGCCACGCTCCTTTCCTGTTGCCTATGCTGCTGCTGCTGTCATCATTGTCGAAAGTTTAACTTATGTTTTGCATAACAATTTGCGCCGAGGTAAGGTTTTGACAACGGAAGCCAAACAGAAACCGAGATCAAATACCAAACATGGCGAGGTAGTCCAAATGAGAAATAAAACTTACATAGGGTAGTTCCTAATTATTTTGAAGTATTTGAAAGAAGTAATAAGTTTTAAGCCATTAGTTTTGAACATCTAGACAAATCGCAAGTTTTTTAAAAATTTTAACCCATTTCCATGTTTGCTTTTTCGGTATTTCCAGTGGCTTTCCGAATGGAAAACAAAAACTGCACTTCTAAATTTTGTAACTTGGGTAATTTAAGCCCGATTTATAAGTGGTATAACTCTAAAAGTTTGTGGTTTAATTCTCAAATAATCTTCATTCAAATATTTCTTTTATAGGAGGGTCAAGATTTTAACACATTTTCATGTTCGGTTTTTTCGTATTTCGAATGACTTTCAAAATGGGATCCAAAAACTGCACTTCCTAATTTTATTACTCGGGTAATTTAAGTCCGATCTATAAGTGGCATACCTCTATGAGTGTGTGGTTGAATTCTCTAATAATCTACATTCAAATATTTCTTTTATACGAGGGTCAAAATTTTAACCCATTTTCATGTCCGATTTTTCCGTATTTCCAATGGCTTCCAGAATGGGAACCCAAAACTAGACTTCTAAATTCCATAACTTTGGTAACTGGATCCCGATTTCGAAGTGGCATACCTCTATGAATTTGTGGTTGAATTTTCTAATAATCGACATTCAAATATATCTTTTATACGAGGGTCAAAATTTTATAACATTTTCATATCCGATTTTGCCGTATTTAAAATGGCTCCTAGAATGGGAACCCAAAATTAGACTTCTAAATTTCGTTACTTTGGTAATTGGATCCCGATTTCGAAGTGGCATACCTCTATGATTTTGTGGTTGAGTTCTCTAATAATCGACATTCAAATATTTATTTTATACGAGGGTCAAAATTTTAACCCATTTTCATGTCCGATTTTTCCGTAATTCCAATTGCCTTCAAAAGGGTAAGCCAAAATTGATCTTCTAACTTTTATAACTTGGGTAACTGGATCCCGATTTAGACGTGGGATACCTCTATGAGTTTGTGGTTGAATTCCCTAATATTCTACATTGAAATATTTCTTTTAACAGAGGGTCCAAATTTCAACCGCTTTTCATGTTCGATTTTTCCGTAATTCCAATTGCCTTCAGAAGGGTAAGCCAAAATAGAACTTCAAACTTGTAAAACTTGGGTAATTGGATCCCAATTTAGACGTGGGATACCTCTATGAATTTGTGGTTGAATACCCTAATATTCTACATTTAAATATTTCTTTTAACAGAGGGTCAAAATTTTAACCCATATTCATGTTCGATTTTTTCGTAATTCTAATGGCTTCCAGAATGGGAACCCAAAACTAGACTTCTAAATTCCATAACTTTGGTAATTGGATCTCGATTTCGAAGTGGCATACTTCTATGAGTTTGTGGTTGAATTCTCTAATAATTTACATTAAAATATTTATTTTATTCGAGGGTCAAAATTTTAACCCCCATTTTCATGTCCGATTTTTCCGTTTTCCAATGGCTCCCAGAATGGGAACCCAAAACTAGACTTCTAAATTCCATAACTTGGGTAATTAGATCCCGAATTCGAAGTGGCATACCTCTATGAGTTTGTGGTTAAATTCTCTAATAATCTACATTCAAATATTTCTTTTATTCGAGGGTCAAAATTTTAACCCATTTTCATGTCCGATTTTTCCGTATTTCCAATGGCTTCCAGAATGGGAAACGAAAACTAGACTTCTAAATTCCATAACTTTTGCGGCATACCTCCATGAGTTTGTGGTGTAATTCTCTAATAATCTACATTCAAATATTTTTTTTATTCGAGGTTCAAAATTTTAACCCATTTTCATGTCCGACTTTTTCGTTTTCCAATGGCTCCCAGAATGGGAACCCAAAACTAGACTTCTAAATTCCATAACTTTAGTAATTAGATCCCGATTTCGAAGTGGCATACCTATATGAGCTTGTGGTTGAATTCTCTAACAATCTACATTCAAATATTTACTTTATACGAGGGTCAAAATATTAACCCATTTTCATGTCCGACTTTTCCGTATTTCCAATGGCTTCCAGAATGGGAACCCAAAACTAGACTTCTAAATTCCATAACTTTGGTAATTGGATCTCGATTTCGAAGTGGCATACTTCTATGAGTTTGTGGTTGAATTCTCTAATAATTTACATTAAAATATTTATTTTATTCGAGGGTCAAAATTTTAACCCATTTTCATGTCCGATTTTTCCGTTTTCCAATGGCTCCCAGAATGGGAACCCAAAACTAGACTTCTAAATTCCATAGCTTGGGTAATTAGATCCCGATTTCGAAGTGGCATACCTCTATGAGTTTGTGGTTAAATTCTCTAATAATCTACATTCAAATATTTCTTTTATTCGAGGGTCAAAATTTTAACCCGTTTTCATGTCCGATTTTTCCGTATTTCCAATGGCTTCCAGAATGGGAACCCAAAACTAGACTTCTAAATTCCATAACTTTGGTAATTGGATCCCGATTTCGAAGTGGCATACCTCTATGAGTTTGTGGTTGAATTCTCTAATAATCTACATTCAAATATTTCTTTTATACGAGGGTCAAAATTTTAACCCATTTTCATGACCGATTTTTCCGTTTTCCAATGGCTCCTAGAATGGGAACCCAAAATTAGACTTCTAAATTCCGTAACTTTGGTAATTGGATCCCGATTTCGAAGTGGCATACCTCTATGAGCTTGTGGTTGAATTCTCTAATAATCTGCATTCAAATATTTCTTTTATTCGAGGGTCAAAATTTTAACCCATTTTCATGTCCGATTTTTACGTATTTCCAATGGCTTCCAGAATGGGAACCCAATAGTAGACTTCTAATTTCCATAACTTTGGTAATTGGATCCCGATTTCGAAGTGGCATACCTCTATGAGTTTGTGGTTGAACTCTCTAATAATCTACATTCAAATATTTCTTTTATACGAGGGTCAAAATTTTAACCCATTTTCATGTCCGATTTTTCCGTTTTCCAATGGCTCCCAGAATGGGAACCCAAAACTAGACTTCTAAATTCCATAACTTTTGCGGCATACATCCATGAGTTTGTGGTGTAATTCTCTAATAATCTACATTCAAATATTTCTTTTATTCGAGGGTCAAAATTGTAACCCATTTTCATGTCCGATTTTCACGTATTTCCAATGGCTTCCAGAATGGGAACCCAAAACTAGACTTCTAATTTCCATAACTTTGGTAATTGGATCCCGATTTCGAAGTGGCATACCTCTATGAGTTTGTGGTTGAACTCTCTAATAATCTACATTCAAATATTTCTTTTATACGAGGGTCAAAATTTTAACCCATTTTCATGTCCGATTTTTCCGTTTTCCAATGGCTCCCAGAATGGGAACCCAAAACTAGACTTCTAAATTCCATAACTATAGTAATTAGATCCCGATTTCGAAATGGCATACCTTTATGAGTTTGTGGTTGAATTCTCTAATAATCTACATTCAAATATTTCTTTTATACGAGGGTCAAAATTTTAACACATTTTCATGTCCGATTTTTCCGTATTTCCAATGGCTTCCAGAATGGGAACCCAAAACTAGACTTCTAAATTCCATAACTTTGGTAACTGGATCCCGATTTCGAAGTGGCATAACTCTATGAATTTGTGGTTGAATTTTCTAATAATCGACATTCAAATATATCTTTTATACGAGGGTCAAAATTTTAACACATTTTCATATCCGATTTTGCCGTATTTCAAATGGCTCCTAGAATGGGAACCAAAAATTAGACTTCTAAGTTCCGTAATTTTGGATCTTAATTTTGATGTGGAATATCTCTATGAGTTTGTGGTTGAATTTTTTAATCATCATTTGGTTGACACCCCCTATGTGATAACGTAATAAGTATTTTTCGAAACGGAATACCACAGCCACTCCGATCAAATGTAGTCCAAAATGTCGTTGTCTTAATAAATTATGAGTCCTAAATATATATATATTGAAAACTGTACAGCAAAATTCTTAATCCGCTTCTATCTAAGATTGTTTATTGCACATTTGCTTGTGACAGATCGGAAAACCGCCATTGCACCAACGGAGCTTTTCATTTTCCAGCATAGGCAATTCCGGTTGTGGTCAAATAGTTGTCGCAACTGTTGTGGTCGTGCTGTTCTTTCCTTTTGTGTAATGAATTCATCAAGCCTCGAGGCGAAGCCAAAGGCAAGGCACGCGAACGTTTTTCAACGCTAATCAGTTGCAGTGCGTGCGGCGGTCATAGGGCAACGGCAAAGGCGGGAAGAAAAGGAAGCGAATTTACCTGACCAGAGTTGGAAGCCTGTCAAAACAGTCTAACCGCTGGCTTGTCAATTTCGGTTTGAAGTTTTGCGTGGCCTCGTTGGTGGCTTACAAAGTTTCCGTACTTCTTGATTTAAAAGTAAGGGAATGCTAGTAACTAGTTTACAGTTTTCAATGAAGAGAAATCTTTCCCTCCTAGTTTGCCGGTTTTTCTAACACCACATCTCTTCCTTGTCCAAATTCGGTCTGATGGCCGTTAGGTCATTTCGCTTAACAATAGGATATTGCAAACAATTTCCGTTACGCGGCCGGATGTAATGGTAATCAATTGATTGTTTTATTGTGAATTAATTGTGGGCATGCACATGAGCAGTGGAGTTTTTGCTATGGCTTCATCCAGCGCCGGTTGCTCTCGATGCTCCTGTTTCATTGTTTATTGTTTTTACGCAATTGTTTGGCAGTTGGCCCGAGCGGCCTTTGCTTCGCCCCTTCTAACGCTGTTGATTTAAAACAACCAAAATGCGAAATGAGTTTTGCGAACGGAAATTGTATTTTGGTTAGCAGGCGGTGGCAAAGCTTTTGTTATTTGGTCTGTTTCGCTTGATTCAAGTTTTGTTTAGAGAGTTAGCCCCCGGCCAGATTACTTTTTTGTGAGTTTGTCGGGCAGAAAACTGATAGACCAGTAAGAATTGAACCGGGCGGATGGATAGGGATGCCATGAATGACTGAAATAAAAGTGAATGTTGGCAAAACTTGGGAAAACATTTGAAAGTTAGTCAAGGGTGAGCGAAAGATATGGACAATTATTTTCATTTAATTGCAGGTGTAATTCCCATGAACTGAGTTTGTTTCTCGGCATCTCTCTCAGTAGGTGTAAAACAAAGTCATTGAGGTGCGTTATCCATCCTTACGATATTTGTCTTAATTATTTGCCACATCGCACCCTTTCACCGTGACCTATCAACTGTAGTGATTGAGCATTAACAACTCATATTATAGCCAAGTTAATGACTGCTGGATTTATTGAGATAATTTCTCATTCTCTTAATAAGCCGAAAAGAAAAGTTATTGAAAAACTTTGCTGCACCTGACTTAATTTTTGTCTCTCAGCAGTAGAGTGTTTGTGCTGAGCGCCCTCATGACAAATGACAAAGTCGTATCTACAAAGTTTGCCCATAAAACAGACGTTTTAGGCTAGGCTTTCCTTCGGCAAATGCCTGCGTCTAGATCACGTTGCTGGTGACAATCTGCTTGCATTTGTTGCTCCCGTCGTTGTTGTTGGTGTACTTTTTTTTGTTCGTCCCACGCGACTTACGACGTCGTCTCATCATCATTAACTCATCAATGTCAAAGTTTATCAAAGCGGCTGCGGCTGACTGAGCTAAACCAGATTTAGCGTAAAATTAACACAATCTAACGTGCGGCGCTGCCTGCTGTCTTACTCGAAAATCAATTTTGCGCCTGCCTGTCAACCGGCTGACGATACTAAGATATCGAGACCATACCGCTCCTTCTTGTTGGGGATCTGCGACTGTGACTGTGTCATGGCCTAAATCAATTATATGCTCGGTTAGTCAATCATCTACACTGAGAGGACATATTTATGAACAGTTTAGGATTAAGTTTATATGAATCATTGATTGCTAATCGAAAGAGATATATCATAAGTAAGATTACCGTAACCATAGTGTCTATTAAAAATCTTTTCTGAAATAACATTTACCACTTCCACCGGCTAACCAATTTTTAAACATTTTTGTTCTTTGGTTCAGGGCTAGGTTTTGACAGCTTTAACACACACACACGCACATTTATATAGCTAAACCCCTAGTTTAGGTTCACCACAGTTACTGCTGCTTTCGTCACGCATGTATGTCTTTGTGCCCGTATTTATGTCCGCAGGACCCCAACCTCACCCACCGTGCATGGGTTGTTGTTGCTCTTATTTTTCCTCGCGAATTACATTGTATGCGTTTATACATGGGTACAGTACGTTTCGCTGCTTCAAGCAGATAAAACAGAAAACCTAATTTGCAGCTCAAAAATTGTAAAATAAAAATTTATATCTTAAAATCCTATCTGTCGGATTTCAGGCCTCGGAATTATTTAAAGATTTTATCTAAGCCCGACAATGTGTACACTTACGACTCGCACATTACTACACGTATTTATTTTTGCCCACTCTTGCATCGCTTCGCCAATACATAATATTTGCCATCGATTTTTGGCTTTATTGTTTCACTTGTCAGGCACCAGCAACAATAGAGACAACAACTAGAAAATGTTGCAACAACTTCACTTACTATGCAGGCAGCGTTTTCTGTTTGCATTTGTATCGACATCAGCATCAGTATCAGATTCTGGATATTTCGTGTGGAGCTGCGTGTAACCCGTGCGATTTTATTGCTCTATTGTTTTTATTTTCCACACCACTCCTTTACGTTTGCTCGTTCAGATGTGTCAATATATTGGGATTGTATTTAATTGCTATTGAAATTGAGTTGCCTTAAGGGAAATTCAATAAGCCAATTGCCCAAAATTGTCGGGGACTGTAAATGGAAAAAAAAAGAATTTATAGGCCACACATTTATTAAAATAATTAAAATGTCATTTCTTGGCGTAAAGTAAGTAATCCTTGGTCTTGGGGAGAGAAAGAGATGGCTGGTAGCCGACAAATACAGGTATGGATAATAATATTCAATAATTGTTTTTATGACAGTTATTCGCTGCGGCAAATAATCTGTTGTTATTAAAATTTATTGACTGCATTAATGGACTTTAAAGACTGGCTTTCGGGGTTTTTAATTTGTGGCGAAGTAGTCTTATATTGATATTTCATATAATTATTTAAGTGAATCGTTCTTACAAACAATTCAAGTTCAAATTCCCATTGTATATCAAATTATCAAGTTTTGTTGCGTTAAAACCAAGTGTGCTTCCCTTAAAACTTACTAATCGCTTAGGGCTTTCTTGTCCTACCTTAAATTGTTAAATTAATCGCAATTAAGCTGGGTGGAGGTTAAGCCGTTGGACTTACTCTGAGTTGAATAGAATTTGAAATATAATGCAAATGCTTCAATCAATTTTTAATTAAAAACTAAACAGCCATGAAATCTTCCTCTCTAATTGCGATTTGTGTGGCCGTGTGTGTGGACTTGTGAGCGTATTAGTTGTGGCCCATATCCGCTTATAAGCTTTGCTGGCGAACGTCATTAGCATCTGCCTCCCGCAAACACAATCATCACCGTCAATAATAATCATCGTAATGAGTTCGAATATCGAGCTGCTTATGCAGGGTCTCCGCAAATTGGCCGAGAACGCCGCTCCGCCATCTGGTCTTGTCCGCTTATTGCGGCAAGGACGTCAGTCGGTCGTCTGCACAACGCCATCACCATTAGCCCAGCTGGCAATTCGAGGGCCAGCCAAGTGCTGGGGAGCTGCTCCTCGTTTTTGGCGCAATTGACGTCAGCTTTGTTTTAATGCTAATTAATTAAATTCATTCAAATTAACAGGGGCGGTGGCTAAAGAAATATCCGGGCTGCTCTGGGTTTCTATCGCTCTTCATCCCCCTTCTCGTACTGTCTGTATACACAAAAAAAATGTCCCTGATTTTGCTTTAAAAAAAAGTAAAATAAATTGTATTATAGTAATCTTTGAATTAAGGCCTTATCCTATTATTGGGGTCTTAGAAGTTAAACATACTTATATTTTCTAAACTGAGGGCTAACTAACATAAAAGGCACGGTGGACATTTACAGTGTAGCAAAGCATTAATTACCAATTTTTGTGCTTTGTTGTGTTTTGTGATTTGCGCTTTGGGGCCCGTGCCTTTCTCCTAGCTCCGGTCCGCCCGGATGTAATTGAAATTGAAAAAACTGATTAACATTTGGCGTTCAGGCGACGGCTGCTTAATGAGCGGCAACAGTCAAGATGAGCGGTTAAGTGGGAGAGTGGAAACGCTCATATTTCGCTTGTAATTCATTTAAATGAGATGCACTCAACCTGAAATGCAGCGGGGAGTGGCGAAGAAGCCGATTAGCGTTTGGGTTGAAATGCGTTTGTAATTGGTCAGAAAGAGCTAGACCAACTGGAATCGTTGAGGGCCCTGATGGGATTTTGTGGTCATTAAACTTTAGTTTCAGTTTAGCACTTTACAATGCCCCTGCAACCGCTCTTCGGTGCTCAGTCAACTGGGTTCTTCCTTTAATGTGGGAAAGTTAATCAGATTAGGATGAGCCAGAGAGTCAGAGCTTCGGTTTTGAGGTCTGTCTGCGACTAGCCGCAATCTGAGGAGGAAGGGACTCCTTAGCCCTCATCAGTGCATAAATCAATTGTATTAATAAATTAACAGACATGGCCTGCTCTCCGTGCAACATGCCCAACCCTGCGAGCCAGCTTCATCTAGCTCCATCTTGCCTGGCTTGTAGTATCTCAATTAATTATTTGTGTGCGGTCAATATGTGTGCGGGTGTGGAACTGTATCTGCACCAGCGGATATGCGGCAGGACTGCCATAATGTTGCCTGCCACATTTTAATTACACATTAATGTGTGCACACCGAAACCCAAAAAGTTGTACGAACTAACATTTTGTTCTCTGCGGTTTTACAAATGTGATAACATCAACAGTAATGAACAAAAAATAAATGCCGGAAACAAAACCCTGTGAAAATAAGAGAAATTCCACGAAAAATGGATACTCTTCCAATCATTGTACAGTGTATATTTTAAATTTTTTATTAATAAGACGAGTTTTGTCATTAAAGCTTTTAAGCTTTTGCTTTTAAGAATTCAGTTACGTTTACAAAATTTTACTTAAAAATGTTATTTTCGAAAAATATGAAAATATTGTAATTCAGAAATAAAAGTTTGTGTAGTCCAATTTCTTAGAAACTGGATCTCAATTGGTAAACCATTCTTGACACAAAAAACATATTACATATTAACTACATTAAAATTATTTGGTATTGCCCAAGAGTATAATATTATTTAAATATCCTTTTAACTTTTACCGGCACTCTGGGGCTAACAACAACAAACTTTAGGTTCAACGGTAGTTAAGCAAATAAGCAAAAATTACAATAAATTAAATAATTAATGTAACTCGATGTTGAACACACCGACAGAGGGGCGAACGTAGAGAGGAAACGAGTAGTGTGTGTGAACTGCATGTTAATTAATAGTGACTGGGCAACACGACATGCCGACCAATTAAAATTAATACACCAATAAAGCAATTTGATCAATAAAGACACCGCGGCAGCCGCACGCCAAACAATGAGCACATATTTGTATCCTGCGGTTAGGATGCAGGATCTCTCCTGGTTTCGACATGGAATTTGGAGTCAATAAGCGTGGAATAGAAGGCATTTCGAAAATGCCGTCTATGCGGCGCTCGAAATTATGCAACACAAACATTTTTTAGCGGAATGGCCGGTGGGCTAGAATAAAAGGAGGGACACGTGGCGTATGCTAGATGTGCAGTGCACATGCCTGCATACGAATGCCGAGCACTTAATTATTTTTTAACACACTTTTTAACGATTTTTCTTTGGTTTCGTTTCGCAGCAAATAGTTTCGGTGGGAGCTGAATATGTATGAAAATATATTTTTACACTTTTTTTTTAAGTTTCGGGGCGCTCTCCTCTGTTTGTTTGCATTGGTAATGAGTTTACTTTGGCTGTAAGTTGCGCAAACAGACCGCCGGCTCACCTCGGCCTGGCTTTATGTGGTTCTTTGTGGCACAGGGTAGTGCAGCCACTGGTGCCCCACCCATCAAATGGTTTTGGGGCATGTGGAAGAGTGGAGCAGAACTTGTGCATTAAACTTTCGTTTTATTGTAAATTTCTGTCAACAAAAATCGTTGTGCCCCTCAAATTAAATGTGTGTGCATGCGTTGGCTTGCCACATGTGTTTTTGGTTTTTTAGTTCTTTGTGCAAATTGCTTTGCGGTCCCGCTCTCTAACTTTGCAAAATATAAAAATTTTAATTAGTATTAAAAAATAAAACGATGTGCAAATATGGCGCCAACACGTCTGTCCGGTGTTTTAAGGCCTTCACTAGCAACATTTTTACAGCCGGCCATAAAGGTCAGCGATATTTGTGCGACCCACAGCATTTTAAAGTGGTCTTTAAAAACGAAGGAAGAAAGTGAAATAAATCAACGCTGTCGGGCTGAGGTTGTTTGCCTTATCAGAGGTTTCACTTTGTGTGCGGGGTTAAACAAGAACAGCATCGTGATAAGCTTGGTCAGGTGCTGACCTGGCTTTATGCTGATACTGCGATAAGCATCTGGCGCCGGCACATAAATTACTCCACAAAGGAGCTACAGCAATCTGCATCTGTTTGAAGCTGGCCGGCTATTATGCGGATATCAATTCATTAAATGATGCGCGATTCAATGAAATTAGCGACCCACGACGGTGTTGACAAGCCATCGCTAAGTAGACAATTACCAGGACACGCCAACTCAAAGAACTTCAAACAGCTCAAAAAAAATATGTCAGAGGGCGCAATTTACCAGTGGGCTCTATGAAAACAAAATCCGCCAATAAGTAGCGATACTTATGACATAATAGGTTTTGTCAAACAGTGGTGCGAATTTACAAAAATTAATGAGTTATAAATACTGATATTAATTGGTGGACAACGAAAAAATTAAGTTTACACCATTATAGAATGAAAAAACATTTTTGCATTTGTAAAAAAAAGGAATGCATATTAACATATATTGCATTGACAACGATAAATATATGCAGATTACATTGATATGAAACAAGCTTCATAGTTCTACATATATACCTATACTCGTAAATTATGTACTTGTATTACACATAAACACTTTTTTTTCAGTACGAACATTAATACTAACTAAATAAAAATAACTATCATTAGGCCTTCACTTCAATTCTAAAAAACCTATTAACTTATTTGGTCACTGCTATAAAAAATTAACATGAAAAATAAGAACTTTTGAATATTTAACCCACTGCTCTAAAGACTCGAACCACTGTTTTGACACGGGTGGGACCCATCCCCAGCCATCATACACCCCTACCACACCTGCGTCAACTTCGTCTTTAGTTATATTTTCTTCAGCGGTGTTGTTTTTGTTTTCCTTTTAGCCATATTAATGTATACCCTGCTTTGAATGTATGTGTGCGCAAGACATTTTAGGTAAATTAAAAAATAACATTATTATTATTGTGATAGCTAACTTTGTCAGGGGCTGTTTCCTTGATTTGTTTTTTTATGTCAATCTTACCAAAGCAGGAAAAGCAATTTAACGGTATTTTTAAATAAAAAATAATTTAAATTAGCTAATTGTCTTAAAAGCAAAGACTACTTTAGGGGCTTATTAGAGGAGTGGGCTAATAAGGCAAGACCTGTCGAGTGTCAATAAGCCAAACACTTTGGGCTGTTTGATCTGCATTAGCGTGTGCGTGTGCCAACATTTCCAATCAAAGCCGGGCCATGTATCATCATCAATTGTAGTTGGGTCAGGGCCATTGACTTGGTGAATCCTTAACCCCGGAATGTGCCCTCAACCCGGCGTCTGCAAATCCAGGCGTTGAGCTGACAGTGACAAAGCAAATGTCAAATTAATTTGATGCCTTACTTAGTCTCCCTTTCTCACAAGAGAATGCATTTAAGTACCATACACCGTGAATAAAATCTTGCTATTATTGTGGAAAATCTAAAAATGTTTTGCCTGGCCAGGCATCGAAAAAAATGTGTTATTCCCTACGGTTTCTAAATTGCAATTTTATTGAAAACCTTTTATTGTTGTCTTGGATCTAAGTATTTAACCTAAGTGTGAAAACTTCAAACGGCGCACAGTGTCAAGGTATTTAACACGAAGTTTGGAGACGGATACATCGTTGCGTCCTCGCAAACCTGGAATGCTGACTGTCAATTTCATTTACGTTTTCAATCGATTTATTGTGAGCCCGACCACAAGCCACGCCCCTCGCCCACACACCCTTACGTTCATGCACACATTCACAGACGGGGGACACGGACACTCAAAGGCAATATTGGTCAGATTTTTGACAGCTCAAATTGAATTTGCCTTTTGCTGCTGCCCTTTTGGCTGCGCCACAAAAAGTGAAATGTTGTTTGCTTGACCGCCTCGAAAGCTGAGGGAACTCTGGAGGGTCGAGGAGGTCGAGTGTGTAGATGAGGGTGTGTCAGGCTGTCAAGGTGTGAACACATTTGGCTTTTGTTTGCTGCCAACCAAAAAGACACGACGATTTGTCTCACTTTTTTGATCGATTGTTCACCCCCTGTTGGTCCCGCCTCTTCGGTGGCCAGCTGGCTGACCACACACATATTTGTCATACTTTTATTTTACTTCATTCGTTTGTTGTCTTTTTGATACCCTTCTTTAAAAAGTCCATCCGTGGGCCAAAGAAAGAATAATCAATGTATTTTATTTGTTCTTTGCACCCTTTTGTATCATACTCATCGTTTCATTAAATCAACATTTTTTTTTAAATGTTTTAAAAGAATTCTCTTTTTAAATAAAGACCTTATAAAAATGGTAAATTGATCAAGAAACTTTGGTACGTTTCTAAGGGTACCGGGTTCTACAGATAAGATACCATTATTTTTCTTGTTTGTTTTAATTTTTAAGAAAGCTGAGTAAACTTTCATAACATTGAAATGTTTGGTTGATTCCAATTTCCATATCAATTAGGCTTAATGTTCACGGTGTGGCTTCGATAGATTCTGGATCGCAAGCAGTACTCGGACCAGAAATCGGGAGTGCTAAATGGCTGCTTAAAATGCGACGCGAAGCGATCCATTAATTGGTTGGCGAAGTTTTTCACCTGTTCCGCTTCTCGTCTGTCTTGCGGCTGTGCGGAAGCAAAGCTGCACAAACTATTTATTGCTTCCACGGCCCCGAAATTGCGAACCAGGAGAAGTTCGCTAAGGGCCAGACCGTGAAGTTCCTGCAAGGTCCACAGGGCGGTTGGGTAATCCTGTTTTCTGACCGTCAAGCTGCTGCGCAGTATGTTGAGCTCGTGGATAAATTTTACCTCGACGGCCAAGGAATTGCGCTCCAATCGCACCTCTCGCACATAGTTGAGCTCCCATTCTGCCCGACTCTGCTCAAGTGCAGGACACATTCCAGGTGACACCTCTACAGGTGATACCAGCTCCCAGTCTGCGCCCTCAGAAATAACATCCACGTCGCCAGAACGAAGTTTCTCGGCGATACAAATCGCTTTGCGGAATGCCTCGTGCTTCATATTTTGGCTTGTGATAAACTGCTCCTTGCTGCGATCGTCGTAAGGCCAGATTTTTTCATAGGGGACGGTATTTCTCCCATTTGTGAACAAAAACTGCACTACTCCAGTGCAAAGGAGTTTCTTTTCGAGTATTCCCGGCCATGGCACATAGCCTGTAGCCTGGGCGAACACGAAGTCGCGCTCCCGAAAGGAATCTGCAAAAGAAAGTAAGGGTCTTTAATGGAAATTGACTTACTGTATTAAATTTCAGCATGCCAACAAGGTTCTCAATGTTATTAAGGGAATACAAATTGGGAAAATCTTTGAAAATTTTCTTAAGCAAGCATCTGAAATGTATCGTGTTTTTATGATTTGTAATCACTTACTGCATCATTTGGACGATACATAAATAATCGTGATATTTTTTTTATAATTTTTACCAACTTAAAGACAATTTAACGAAAACAATATCTACCTCTGTTGCAGAACACAAAACATCGCTTGGAATTGCTTATTTGGTGAGTTGCCTTTTGCTCACTTCATTTAAACAAAAGTTCAAGTTTTTATAGCTCTAAGTAAGATGCACTTAAACCACCCGAGGCTCAAATAAATCTGTCTCCTTATGGAACGTTTTAAATGGCCTCCGCTGGCCTAAATGTCCTTTTAGTGGACTCTTTTGTTTGGCTATAAATGTTGTGGTGTTGTCCTAGCTTTTGGCCACATGCTGGACAAATGGCCGTGCAACATGTGGTGGCGTCCAAAGAGATATTCTTCTAATTTGATTTATATTTATAAAGTCGCAATCATTTTCTTTCGATTACTGTGGTAATAATAAAGCGTCGTTACATTTAAATAATGACCAAGTCGGCGGCGGTTAATGGTTATGAAAATTCAATTATAGCCCAGCCGCATGACGATGGTCCACTTCGAGCCTCAGTAGCTTTTCTCTCTTACAGAACTCCGCACTCAAGGCGGAGGCACATAAAACACGTGGCAAGATTAATTGAGGCCGGCTGTCGTACATTACAATGCGTATACGCCGTGTCGTACATGTGTAAATAAGGACAATGTTGCTACCGATCGCAGGGTGCCCTCGTGTCCTTGTGCGACTGCTTTTTTGGTCATCATATTTAATTCAAGCATAAATTTTTGCACGCATATAAAAAAGGACGCGGGCAAGAAGGAAGTAAAAAAGAATTAATACGTTTCGGTTAATTTATGTGGGGCGCTTGGGGTGGGCATGAAAAATAACCCAAGCTGGACGCAAACCAATGAGCCACAAACGACCGTGACTGCGTTTGCTCCTGCTGATGATGATGACGATGGGAATGGGAACGGCCACGGGAACGGGTTGGAGATGAGGGGGCAGCAGCAGCTTTTGTCTCGTCACCCTTTTGGCCCACTCGTGGGTCTGGGTCTGCTGCCTCCCTAACGCCATTTGGCAGCCTTTTGTTATTGCAATGTTCGCAGTAATTACGAAGAGCTTTGGAGAGTGGGGGTTGTGTGTCAGGATAACTCCCACCTGCCCGACATTGTATCGCACCCATAGCACCGTGATGCCGCTTTTTAATTTGTCATAATTTGCCATAGACCAACCACTGTTTTGGCTAATTAGCTAGACCAGATTATTGTAATCTAATGTGGTATAGACTATTGTATATTGAAAATTTTGACTAAAGTAACAAAGTGAGATATCCGCTGAATATCAATGAACTTCGCAGAATTAAGAAGACACTTGCTTACCAGAAGTTGAGTTTTCCATAATTCCTGCGATCAGCTTCAGATTGAAGTACTTATGCAACTGAGTCTTTTTGTCAGACAACGAAAACCAAGTCAAAATCTTTTCAGTAATAATAACAAATTTTTCAAAGCTTGCTAACCTAACGAAAACAAAGCGTTCGACTACAATATGCATTTGTTTACCCGATTCATTGTTTGTTTTCACTTGCAATCGATACGTGAAATAAATAAACTGCTGAAACTCGCGCCGTCAGCAATCAACATTAATGTTTAATCATCTCTTTTATGTCCACCGACCACAATCTCTTTAAACTTATTATAGACCTGCCCACACATGCCACTATGGACTTAATTTTTTAGCCAATAAGCCAGACCACCAACTACAACACAACGCCCAATGAACTCTACTCATCTGCAACAGAGACGACTGCGAGGAGCAGAACACCAACTTCCACATTCACATCATCAACAGCAGAGGAAACCGAACAACGAAACCACATAAATCAATGCCTGAAGAAAGGCTCCAGTTCAGTCCCCAAAACATGCCACAACAGTTTGGCCAAAATGTCTGCCACACACTCACAGAAAAAGGGCACTCAACAGGCAGCAATCTTAAGCATAAAATTCTGGAATTATTCCTTTTAGATATTAGAAGAATCCGTAATTACTAACTTATTTATAGAAAGGTCGTTTTTTGTCAAGACAGTCTATAGTAAATCGGACTGATTATAGTTCTAGCTAAGGCATTTATTTCTCAGTGCTTCTACTTCTACTGCGACTCGGACTGCCGTTGCCGTTCCCCATGCAGTGACAGAAATTGTAAAATATTTGATTTGTGCTTATTTAATTTGGGGAAATATTCGTGCACGTCGCATTTGCCAAAGGCAGCTCTGGGATGAAACCACACATCCTCCACCCTGATTTCGATAAGATGGTCTGGCCAAAGGCAAAACCCCTGGCCACTTTGCACCACCCACCCACCTGAATGCAGTGTGGAGATTTCGAGTACTGTGGGCCTACACTTGGACGTCATCATTGACGACTGATGAATTGAGTCAGTATATGTCGGGAGTGGGGCCAATAAAAGGCGGACGGCTGGTGGGTGACTGCACCGCAAGTGGTGCATCATCCTCATGGTGACGGCCATGTTCATGTTCAATTAGTGAAACGGTATTGCACTTTGTTCGTATAAAATGCCTGCGAGTCTAATTAATTACTACACGATGCCCAAACCAACTGCATTGTGCCGAGCCCGATTGGGTCAGAGTTGAATCCGTGGCTGTCATCTTGCCTAACCTTCGATTTCAATGGCTGCACAGCACAGCGACATGATTTGACCATGTCCAACGTTTGTTTGGCGCTTGTCAGGTATTATGCACACAGAAAAATAGTAGTCTGATTCGGAATATCCGAAATTTGTGCATTCTTAAATAAATACATTTTATAAACTACAAATAGACTACAAATTTAACATGTTTAGTTCCTGTCTCAAAATAATAATATGCCGCATACCGTAAAAGAGCTTTAAATGTGGATATAAAACCATAAATGGGGATACATAAAACTAAATCAGCTATTGGCTCTGAGTGAAATACAAGCTAAGACAGAGACGAGAGGTCTTACCCAATCGAGTTTCTATTTTGGTTAGCGGCACAATATTTGCGATTCAATTTCAGAGAATGGATACAATAACGCATCATAATCAGTAGACTGCTGGGGAAACGAAAATTGCAGCTCGGAACCTGCGCTAAATGTGCATGGAATCAGTGGAAAAAGTAGAAAATTGTTGCAGCCCATTTGCATATTGAATTACATTCATTGTTGATGTTGGCGTGCGTTAAGTCCGTGTAGCAACCCCTGCGCTCCGTGCACCCCTTATGTCCCACAATTGACATCCACCCCATCGCAGCATCCTGTCATATCGCATGTGCCTGAATTTCAGCCTGGCATGAAGGCTGGCAAAGAGTTGTCATTGTCCTACTCGCAACTCCTTTACTTATTTATTTCCAACAAAATTTCCTCTTGCGTTTTTCGCGTATTTTTTACGCTTTTGAATGACACTGACAATACTGGCAATTGGCAACCGCCACATGCCAAGCAAATGATATAAAATATTCAGTTATGCCAACAAAAGGCATCCAAATTCCCTGGCTGCCCTAGAAAATATGATTCCGCTTGCTAGATAACTGTGCAAGCCTTTGTACTGGTATTCTCAAAATTTCCTGGCCCAAATTGCGATGCAAATCAATTGGCTAAAAATGAAAGAAACTATTGTTAGACTAAGTAGTTTACGATGAGGGGAAATTGCTAAAGGAACTTGGTAAAATTCAATTATTTACACAACGTACAATTAAGAATAAGTTCGTCGTTAGATTGTGCACCTATAGGTTTTCTAAGTAGTGTATTTTCATACATGCACCTATAGTCATAAGACAGACCAAAAATAAAATAAAATAATTATGAAATTTAGAAACTATCAAATAACATGACTTAGCCAAATTATTCTCTTATCAACCTTTTTTCACATAGAAACATAGCAGTGAACGAAATTAATATGATCAAGTTTTAGTCCAACTTTCCTAACGTGCTAATCATGGCAATTAGCCAATGCCGAAAATGTTAAAACAATTAAGATTCAATTTGCAAGTTTTTCAAGCTGCACATTTCCGCTCGAGTTTTCAGCCAGTGACAACTTCAGCTAAAAAGCCAAGAAGCCGCCAGCCAGAACGGGATCAGCCGCATGGTCATGTCCATGTCCATGGCCTGGGCTAAATCCATTTGTCCAAAAAGCATTACAGGGATTTAATTTAAAAGTTTGCTACACTTGGCTGACTGAAACAGCTGCGGGATAAAAGAAGAGCGCGGGGGAGATGGGCAATTAAAGCACATGCAGCAAATGAAAATTTTTAACTCAATATAGAAAACGATTCGTTGAATGAGTTGAAGCAGAGTGAATTGGTCATTGCTCAGCATCCTTTTACCATAGTCTGCGTTACCGAGAAAGTATATTATATTTTCTGATCACGGGCATTTTATTATTTTTTCTTTGGGCATCAGACATACAACTTGTCACTCAAAACAAATTGAGTCCTCCGAGACTGTAGAGTATAGCCCGTCGGCACTTAGAGAATATTCTACACATTTTTTAAAGTTAAGGTGCAGCTAGAAAAGAGTCTGTAGCTGATGCAGTATTGCTGCAACTGAGAAAAGTTTGGGGGATAGTGAACATTAATTAGAAGCTGCCACGCTCGGCAGGCACGCGTCCAGGTGCCTAAAAAAGTTGCCAACGTGCAACATGTTCCTGAGGAAGGGATCCAAAAAAGTTTTTCGGTTTGTGTTGCATTTGAGTTTGACTTGCAGTTAAAGTTGATTTTTATACACACATTCATACACTGAAAGAAACTATTGACGATAATTAAGAAATGTTAATAATAGTAATAAATGTAAATTCAAAAGTGTATACATTTCCCATTTGCATTTATAAACTAATTATTGTATTCGTAGCCACTAATAACAAAAAATTTATATTAATTAATTGGTGCGTCTTTTTTTGGTGTCCACTTTCATTTCTCTCGAAGAACTGCCTGAGAGAGCACCTTTTAATTAAGGCCATGCGTCAGGCACCTTAAGTATCCCAAGAAGGGTAGTTTAAGTTCGGGAGCGGTGTAACCGGTTGCAAAGCGAGTTGCAAGCGGATCGGTGGAAAATGCACCCTGCCAGCCAGCATCATTAGCCGTCTCTAGTTGTTAACTTTTAAGCGCCACATTTAATTTTCGCTAAAAGGCTCTGCTTCGAAAGATGGGAACCATACATATAAAGGTGAGAAAAGTAGAATGAGTGCCGAGGGTCCATTGTGGCCAGTTATAAATAACGTAATCTTCACGCACGTAATTCAAATGTGGCGGATGGGCGTGTCTCGGTTGCGTCTCATTTAGCGCACGTAACCAAATAATGACCGAAACGATGCTTCTCGCTGATGGCCAAAGCGGCGTATACATAATGCTGCCGGGGCGGTAGTGGGTGAAATGGAGGAAAGTAAACTGCGTGCGTATTGTAAATAAAATAAAATATAACGTAACGAAGCGAAATGTTTTATCAACGTGCCGGAGCGCACTAAACAGTGACTACACTGATAAAAACAGTGTCGATCGAATGATACGAATGGAATGTTAATCTCTCTTATCCTTAGTTTTAGCAATCGTAGTTGTATACTTTTAGTTGAAAGTACATAAGGGATCAATAACAGTTCGTTACCGAATACGTTATTGAGTTTGCAGCTCTATTCCTCTTAAAGTGGGTTTTTTTTACACTGTATCTGAATTCTTCCCAGTGTAGCTGCGTACTCTGCCGCCCCTTGATTTCAACCACTGACGGATGGCCCACTGACCAAAGTGGCGGCTACGGGCGGTCTACGCTGCTCTGGATGATTCAAGCCTTGTCTCCCCTGCTGATTATCGCTTCTGGTCCATGTGATACTCGTTTTTGTAATTGTTTTGCTTTGTCGTAAACGGAGAGCGAAACAGGAAGATAGATTGCAATTGCTACAGGCCATTACCAGGATGAAATGAGAGGGGAAGGCGTACAAATTTCTTGTCATTAAATTAAAAGTAAACGACAATATTTTATGCGCCTATAAATATGCAGCAGAGCACAAAGCGCTTGTCTTGCAAACGGAAAGTGAGCAGCTGTTGTTATTTATTTATGCGATTCCTGGTTGTAGTTACATGTTTTAATGTCTTCTTTATGCAGGCTTCGGACCGAGTCCGCCTGCTGCACAGGTGTCCGGAAAAGGCGGCAAAAGGGTGATAGGGCCTAAGCCGGACAAGGAAGAATTATATCTGTTGCAAGCTGGAACAGCATTCCAGACGGTCGTAAATTATGACTAGAAATTGGCAGGAAAGGCTTATGAAATTGACATCTCTCATATGCTGGTAAATCAATTTTATATTTTCTAATTTTCTTCATTTTCCTTACATTTTTCCTGCATTAATATCCAGCTGCAATACAAAATTCATAATTAAAGTCACCTTGCAGAAATGCACTTGCCTTGCACATTTTCACTACCAATAAATAGACACTTTTCCATTTCAATTACCTTTCAACGTTCTGTCCTAAAAAACTAAGAACACAATATCCAACACATTCCTGAACGAAAATCGTAATAACAAGCTTCGAAATAAAAATATAAATATATTTCTCAAGGGCTTGCACAGTTCAGTCTTAAGCCTATTCCGTTACCATCAGAACCATCAGCTGCTATCTCGAGTTTGGTGTGCTGAAACAGCTTCTCCTCCGGCTCTAGTTCTAGCCTCGATTCCTTGGACTCGTTCCACGGCTGTGTCACGGCAGTGCCCCAAACTAGGAAAATCACATTCCCGGCAAAGAGAACTCCTGCAGCAAGGCCAAACACCACCTGCCACTGGCTCCGCTGACTGGTGTCCGTGACCAAAACGCCCACCACGAGGGGCGTCAGCAGAGCCATCAGATTGGTGAAGCTGCTCATGAGGCCGGCCAGGATCCCGGCGTGGTTTGGCGATAAATCAATTGTATTCAGCTCGCTGCCAATCGTCGCTGCACTGCTCACGCCCACACTGAGAGTTACCAACACAAGGACCAAGGACTTCTGCCCTTCCCCCACAAAAACGAGCATCAGCATTATGGTGGCCGGTGCCCAGAGAGCAATGCTCGTGTAGGTCTTTCTCAACGCAGTCAAGCTCATCCACTTCTTTCGCAGCAGCACATCTGCGATAATCAGGTAAACATAGCACATCACCCACATGAGTAGAAAGGGAAGGGCCGAGTAGATCGCATTGCTTTTCATATCCAGCTTCAAGACGCCGCTCAAGTAGGTGGGCAACTCCGTTTGCATGGTGGTCAATCCCCAGCTGTCGGCACAACGAGCGCAGAGCAGGGCGAGGACTGGGACTGAGGTGAAAATGCCCTTCCAGGGGATCTCCATTTTCTTGGGCTCCTTCCTCTCCGACCGCTGGAGATCGCCCACAATATAGGATTTCTCCGCCTCGCCAATGAACCTGGCCTCGCTGGCCTTATTGGCTCCCAGAAGCAGCCAGAGGACACACCAAACCAGGCCCAACACGGCTGCCGAGTAGGTAATGCCCGGCCATCCCAGCGAGGAACTGGCTATCGTCCCCGCGCCGTACATGGCAAGCACGTTGCCGCAATCGAATCCCGTGTAGGCAAACGCTCCCAGACGCGTTCTCTCCGCCGTGGGACACCAGTTAGCCAGGTGCTGGTGGATGCAGGGCCATGTCACCTGGCAAAGACCCTGCAGCAGTCGAACCGCGCAGTACGCCTTCCAGCCGGCTGCATAAACCCCGTAGGTTGTAAGGGCACTGAGCAGGGATGATCCCAGAGTGCCCCAGAAGAGGACCGCCTTGGAGCCGAAGCGCTTGCACAGATAGCCCGCAGGGAATTGGGCCAGAGCGCAGCCCCAGTAGTAGCTCGACAGGATGTACGACTTCTTTTCCTCCGACCAATTGTAGTGCTAAAGGTGGGAAATCGGGTGAGCTTGGTCTTATTGCTGCCTTTTCGCTTACCCACGGGCGGGTCGCTATCGTTCGATGAGGTCCCATTGGTCATCGCCACCACGGCCACGCTAACGTTTAGTTGGAGGACTGTGTTGGCCGCCAGTCCATAGAAGAGAAGACCGGCCTGCAGGTGTCGCAGCCCCAGGCGTGGCACTATAAAATAAAATAAGATATGTAGAGCTGTTGGGAAGGATTTTATCGTTCTTACCTTTCTCGGGAACTTCCTCTAAGTCAGCCATTTTCTATTTTTAAGTTTCTTTGGTTTTTTTGTTCATAGACAGCCTCTGTGAAATAACAATGTAAACAAAAATATTAATACCAGCAAAAAAAAAAAAAAAAAAAAATTATAACAGCAACACAGTACCAGTCCAAACCTCATCGAGTAAAGACGTGCTATCAGCAGAACTCCGCGAGTACCAGCAGTTAGAAATACAACATTTTAACAATTTTGGTAAACACAAACAAGTGCTCAAAGAAAATTTCAAAAAAACCCAATAACAAAAATCACATCGCAACCGTTACAAACGCGCACAAGTGCCTTGTGCAGCGGGCGGCAGCCCAGGCACAACAATAATGCAACGACCACCGGACTTAGACTTCCCCCCTCTGTCTACCAGAACAACATTATTCGAACCGAAATTTCTCACGATCACCAGAACGGACAATGAGACATTTGAAAAAGTTTCACCATTCGTGATTAAAAAGGTCATTGACTTCACCTGCGGTGGCGAAGTGGAGTCTTGTAACAAGAATAGAAACGAAACCTTAATAGTTAAAACCAAAGGCACAAAGCAGGCATATAGATTACTAAAGCTAACGCAATTCCACAACTTCACTGTTTCCGTAACTGAGCATGAAACTTTAAATTTTTCAAAAGGAGTCATCTACTCTAATGAACTTCGCAACATAGATGAATTGGATATACTAAACGAGCTTAAGTCGCAAAAGGTAACCAACATTGAAGAAATACGTATCATGAAGAACAATATTCTACAAGAATCAGGACTCATCAACAACTCTACCCGAAACCTTGATGATAGGAAACGAGAGAGTTAAAGTTTGACTACACATTCCACGCCCACTGAAATACCGTAACTGCCTGAAGTTTGGACACCCGACCAAATTCTGCAGAAGCCCCAAAACCTGCTCCAACTGTTCCGCAGAAGCACACACCACAGAGGACACCGAATGCGACAAACCAAAGTTTTGCATAAACTACAAGTATGACATAAACAACCAGTTCAATCACAGCCCACTAGATAAAACATGCCCCGCCTTTATCAAACAAAAGGAAATAACAACAATAAAAACCCTACAAAAAGTTGACCACAAAACCGCCACAGGAATGTATAATATGCGCCACATCCATCAATCTACTCCGTACTCCAAGATAACTTCCACCAACCAACCTACTACCACTGTAAATGAAGACCAAAAGACTGCCAGCACCCAAGGACCTACCATCACAAGCACCAACCGTCAGTTAAGGACATACAACGACATCATGGATCACCAACCCAGCACTTCGTCCAAACGCACCGTCATCGAAGAAATGGAGACTGAGATTTCTTCAGATTCCACTACGACCCGCCCCAAGAAGAAGATGACTGGATCCGACCGTAAGCTTAGAAGCCAAAATAATAATAAAACAAACCTAAGATCAAAACCCCCTCTCAAAGCCAAAGATAAATCAGACAAAACAAAGCCTATAAATACTACCAAATTAGCCAAAGAATTAAGTAGACTAGCCAATCACAACAGCTCTGAGGAAGAACTTTCAGTAGATTTATAAAAAATAACTATTTAAATGATCACAATGGTATTAATTCTGCAATGGAACTGTAACGGCTACATAAACAATTACGACCAACTACAATTATTACTTAAATGTTATAACCCAAAAGCCATCTGCCTGCAAGAAACCCATTTACATTCCCTTAATAACATTCCCATCCCTATCAACTTCACATTCATACGTAAAAACACATCAAACAACTCCCACGGTGGAGTAGGAATTCTTATACACAACTCGATACAGAACGAAAAAGTTAATCTTAACAACGATTTTGATTCTGTCGGAGTTATTATTCACTCCAAACAAAAGCTTCGTCTCATATCCACAAGAATTTTGAACTAGGAAATTTGGAAAATATGTATGGTAGCCCCATTGAAAATACCATCATAGCAGGTGACTTCAACAGCTGGCACCAAAGCTGGGGATCGCCTAACAATAACAGAAAGGGATGTACGATTTTTAAATACATTTCACAATCTAACCTAATAACCCTAAACAATGGCTCCCCAACCCATTTCTCAACTCACCATAAATTGACACACGTGGACCTAACAATAATTACCCCGAACCTCGCCACTCAGACCAAATGGAAAACCGATCATGAACTCTTCGGTAGTGATCATTTTCCCATCCATAGTAACCTTTTTGATAATTAGAATTCCAGTGAAAGCCACAAAGTTCCCAGATACAAGCTTGAAACCGCAAATTGGCCTCTCTTTACATCACTCACGGAAATTTTTCACAACAAAAGGCCACCAAGCAACCAAATAAATCAAGAAGCCGCTAACATTATAAAAATAATAACCTAGTATTTAACAAAAAGAAAACCGTCCCTTGGTGGAACACATTCCTCGAACTACTTAGAACCAACAAAATCCAATCGTGGTACTTGCTAAGAAGAAATATAACTCTCGAGAACATCATACAGTTCAAGAAAAACAAGGCTTTGTTTAGAAGAGAACTGAAACAAGCAAAACGAAGCTCACTGCAAAATTTTACTGCAGAAATCAACCCCAATTCAGGTCCCTCAAAAATCTGGGCAAACATCAACACATTCTGCGGTAGAAAAACCAGAAATGTCATACACTGCATAACATCTCCCACAACTCCATCAATAAACATTGTAAATTCAGAATCCATAGCCCAAGTCTAAGAATTATGCGCCTCAAAAGCCATGAGTCATTGTTTTATGATGCAATAAATGTACTACATTTCTCAGAATATTTTTGCGGTACGACAAACGGTTTTATAAAAGCTACATAAAAACATAAACATTATAAAAAAAAAAACAGAAATAAGTTTTTTTAAAATAATTTTTTAAGCTTTTGTTAAATGTAATCTTGAAAATTTATTAAATACAACCTTTTGCTAATATGGTCCCAAAATCACATAGTGAAAACATTTTCTGACATTAAATTTCATAAATTCGAAACTAAATTACTGAAATAATGTAGATTTCCTAAAATCGAAATTGAAGTACCCAAATGATATAGTTTTCCGTACATATAATCAGATTGATGGAAAGGCAACCAACCAAACTTAGGAGATGTTCGCTTCGAATCTGGCAAAACTCCACATTTGACCAAATGCAATTGCAGAGGAGCTGCCGATGTGGATACTGTTGCACTTTGTCTGAGCAAACACACACATCCCTCACTGCCCTCGGCCGGATATTGCTTCCATGAAATTCCCTTGTTTGTTATTTTAGATATTTTTCGGGTTTGTTATTTTTCCGATTTTTTGCTGTCTGCGTTCCTCTTGTTTGGCAATCTGCCTGAGCTCGAGTCTCGTTCTCAGTTAGTGTGCAAATTTCCCCGATAATACGCAACCAAAAAAACACATACTATACATACGTAAAAAAATAAAAGGGGAAAAACAGAATTTAAATCTCAGCATTTACAATTGTATCAGCGCAGCTAACAAGATACTTTTCAGTGCCACCCAGATACACCCGCACACTCTTTTTCAATTGTTCTAATAGTTGGCAACGTGTGGACGACTGCCAATCGTCGAAAGTTGGGTGGTTGGCTGGCTGTAGGCGGTGGGTGGTGGTGCCGTCCACCTATAATGCCGCCCAAAATAAAAACAGTGACATAGTTGCGGACTAGTGCAGGTGTGTCGAACTCCGGATGTCCTATTCTACAACAGATAAATCTTTAAAATTCCCAATTCTATTTCACTGGATATTTTCAAACTAGGTTCAACATAAATTTCTAGAATAAAAAAAATGTGGATCAGGCTAAAAATATTTTTGTTTATCTTGCAATTTAACTTGACTTTCTTTATAACTGATGACCGTTTCAATTCGTCTGAGTGACTGTTAATGACACAGATACTGCGAGCTTTAATGACATACTTAGGAAGATGAAATAAAAACGTAATGGTTCCATAATCTACTTTTGTCTTATTGGAATGCACACGTATGTAAAACGTAGGGGATAACTCGTAGCTTAAATCATCTTATTTATAAATCAAGATACACAACCTACATTATATTGACAGAGATTATATTTGGTTTCAAACGTGGTTTTCCGTCAGGGATAACAAAAACCGACAAAAACATTAAGTCTATTTTCTATTCACTCCCAAAAGTCTACTGAAGACAATGGTTTTATATTCCAATTTTAAATGTATACATATACATAGATACTATTTATATGTATTTAGATCGACGGGTTCAGAGACGGCGTGGAAAAATGTAAAAATAATCTTGACCTGCTTACCACTTCAGATATTTCTGTCTTATACAAACGTACACAGACAAGTTTATTATCAATGCCACTGCCTAGTGATAAAATAAAAAAATTGAAAATAATTTTTTTTATTTGGACTAGAATGTGCCATTAAATTCACAAGGTAATTTTCTATATTTGAAAATGGCTTTAAATAAAAGTGGAAATTTATATAATCAAGTACGTTGAAAGCTTCCATTTTTGAAACATCTTACAACTGATCAAAGTTCATCAAACTATAGTAAAAGCTACAGACACGTGCTCAGCAAAACAGATTTTCTATGCCATGCCCGCCGGTGTTTTAGTAAGCATATCTTGTTTATACGCCAGATAAACAAGAATACGATATTCCCTTCAATTTGGTGTGTAACGGGTACGAAGAAAAAAAACAATCGATTCAATGCGTTTGGTGTCCTTGTGTGCGTATTTAGATTCGATTGTGTGTGTTTGTGTGGCATATTCTTTCGGGCCCATTCTGCAAATATTTGCTCACTCGAATGTTTTGTGAGCATTTTTGCCAACATTTTGCAAATTACTTAAAGCCTGACAACCTTCACCCCCTTCGGCCGGTAAAATTTTCTTTGGGTCGCCTGCTCTCATTTTGTCTGAATTTATCAAAAACAAATCTGCACACACTTCACATTTATTGACGAATTTCTTTCATTTTAAGTCAAGCAAATATGCAACAATTCGTTTGCGGGAATTCCTACGATGTCCGACCACATTGTTGCACCCGCCATAAATAAATTGCGATTCACTTGCTAACCGAACCTTTTTGTTGTTGTGTACTTTGGTTTTCCTATTAATATCTGATTTTTATTGGGTTTTGTTTTGCTATGTTGTCCGACCCGTTTTCCGCGTGCCGCGTGCTGTTTGCGCCTTTGTTTCGATTTCCGCTTCTATTCCGCTGCGATTCTGAACTGCGCGATCGCGGGGTACTGAGCTCCAACGCCGAACTGCTCCCGCTGGCGATTGGCGCTCGCTCATTTGGGGCGACTGCTTTTGTAATTGCCCGACGCCAGGCCGGCAGAGTGAGAGCTGTCGCGTTTGGAAAGAGCGCCCGTCGAGCTCTTTTGGGGCAGACAACAACACTTTCGTTCTTGCTCCAAAATATTTGAGACAATCTCTAGAATTTAAACGCACTGAATACCTGAAAATGGGTTCGTAAGTATGCTAAGCTATTTTTTCCTACGGTACCTATGCGACAAAAAATATCTTTGACTATTTTCACACTTTCAAGCCTGGGGTTTTTACTGTCTGGAACATTTATACAAATATTAAAATACGAGATCGGCCACAGTGGGGGCTATTAACCTAGCCATTCTAAAAATTGGAATGTTGTTAGTCACCATTTCTATACGTTTTTTGGCGTTATAATTCGAGCTGGGTGTCTCAAGCATTTCCTTATCTAAATGGAATATGTTTACTCTTGGATTTCTACCGCTCGTTAAATTGTTGGCATGTGGCTGAAGGCTTTTATACAATTCTGAACTATTGATATATAAATATAACTATAGCGTAGACCTTTAGCTTGCTTAATTTTTTTTATTTTGAATTTCCAATAAAAAATTACAGTTCAAATTAAACAATAAATAAAATAAGTTTAATATTTATAAATCTACTTCAAGATGTTGTTAGATTTTTGTTGGAATTTAAAAAGAGAATTGACGGTTGGAATGGTTGGAGTCTCGACTGAAAACAGTGATCGTGATTGAGATCTCCACTAACCTAAGAGTAACAGTGTAAGATCGATACAAACATGGATACAAACAACGTAAGAGCCACGTAAGTGCCAACGTAAGAGGGAGACAATCAGTGAGACCAGTCCGAGGTCGTTGGAAAATGCTCTGGTTGTTCGTGACCAGAGAAACGACGGTAATATTGATCGTGGATGCCGCGGTCACACTGGGCGAGTTAAAACTGATCGTAGCGGTAAATCAAGTGCAGGCAGAAAGGCAGAAAGTGAATTCAACAAAACGCCACCGATGGACAGTTTTGCACTCGCGTGAGACTGGTAAATAATCGAATTAACCAACGCGGCGATTTGTGTGCGCGGATCACCGGCGAATAAAGGCTAAAGGGAGGTGCGCGAACAAAGCTCTTGCCGCCAAACGCGCAGCTGACGAATCGTGGGAACAAACGTGCGCAGTAATAACATTGTAGTAGTCGCACTTGCGTTTCCAGTCACTGGAATCGAAAGCGTCGCCCGGCCAGTTTCAAGTTGACAGTTACTACTCCCTTTTGTGCTTCGTTTCGGTCCCGTTCCGTTTGTTTTAGCTTTTCGTGTCCTTCCCTGTTCCTTCGCCGTGTGCTGCGCGTCGCCTTCGTGATTCCTGTTCCTTTCCGGCGGTGCGGTGGAGCAGCCCCAACAGCGAGAAGGGATCCCGAAAACAACAGCAAAGCAAGATCACGCGGACCCTCGGTGCTTAGTGGTCTTCCAATTGCACTGGAATTCGCGCAGTGGTTGTGAAACAGTCAAATTGCTTATTGTCAGAAATTGTTTTAAGTATTCGCAGTGCCCCGAAGTGCCATGGGATTGCTCTAGTTAACTACCGAAAGAGTTCCACACAAATGTGATAAGCAATTATTGCAGTAAAAGTGGCACAATTCTTAGAAAGTACACATAAAAGCAAATAAAATCGTGTTGTTAAATACCACAAGATCCATAACGATTAAAGAATTCAATAAATCAGTGAGGCAGTAATTGCTGCATTTAAATGTTAAAGTAGAATTTTAATTGCTTTTACGCTTTCTGGGATTTCCACAAACAGCTGCCACTGCATTTTTTAATAAATAACAAACCGAAAATTAAGAATAATCACACCATTGCGTGGCGATCACATGTGCTTAAAATCGGTATGGCCCGGATTTTAATTTGCGTTGATTTTCCAGTGATTGCATATTTTGTGTTGCCAAGCCCTCGTATTTGCCAAGCCGTGTCTAAATTATCAAAGTGTACGAAAGAAACATAATCTGAATTAAGTTTTACCAAGTAACGAATCCCACTTTGGATTACAAATTGAACGGATAACAACAATAAAGACAAGAGAGCCAGTTGCTGCATCCCGCTCACTGATTTGTAAGTCCCTCTCACTCTCGCCTGCATACTTCGTATTTACCTATAATTTTAACCATCTTTGTTTTAATACATTTTTGCCATTATTGCTTTACACTCTGGTCTGCCTGTTTCCGATCTCGTACACCCTGCTCCTTTTACCTGCAGCCCACGCACTCTATATTCCCCCTGTCCCTCAATCTCGCTGTCTCTTTCTCGTACTCATTGTCCGTGATTGCGCATTGTTGCCCTACAGTCTTCAACTACCTCAACGAAAAACAGTAATAGCCTTTTTTACCAAGTCAAGAAGGTTTCTGGCGTAGGTTAAGTCAAATGGGTAGTGTACATCCTCAGTCTGATTGATTTTTGGTTCGCTTTAGTGTGTACCTACATTTGTCCTATTGAGAAATTCCTATTCATCCCATCCGATCATCTTAACCAGAGTGTTGTTTTTAGTATTCACCCTTTTTGCCACCCCTTGGTTCTGTCCGTACGACCTTTTCATTTGCAACGCTATTCGTTTTCATTTGCTCAACTCTGATTATCCATCGCTACCTCTTTTGCATAATTTCGCTGACTCATTGGCATGCTCAACGTAATTTTCATAATTTTTGGAACGGCGATCCTCTTTTTCCCCCTGCCCCCGCTATTCGGGTCTGCTTTGCTTCGCTGTGGTTTTGTGGTTTTGACCACATATTCGTACACCTTACTTTGACTGTCCCATGTAGGTTTTCATTTCGTTGACAATTCACCTGCGGGTGGGGTTTGGTTCGTATGGTCAACTAGGAACAGAGAACGGAGCTGTTTGTTAGGTTTTATTTCCCTCGCGGGTCCTAATGAATACACCGTATGCGTATTTTTGGCTTGAAAGAGGAATGATTTATAAAAATATTGAAATAGTGTAGCTTCTCTACGTAAGCACGTTGAAATAGTAAACATTTTTAACATATTGGCGGATCAAATAAATTTGTATTATTTTAATTATTCTAATGGGAAAGTGATATTGCATTTTTATCAGCCAAAAGTGTAGTTTTGGCAAAGATCTTGTGAAAATGCGTTCCGCTAATTTGCTTTTAGGATCGAATATTTGTTCGTTGTTCAACCTACTCACTTGCACTCAAACAGCAGTCTCTGCGAGTCGTGTTAATTTTGAAATAAAAGTTCGGGCGAGCATGCACATGGATCCAGTAACCAGTGTCGTACAACTAGCGCCGTTATTTTAGACACAAACGACTCATTTAAAAAGTGTTTGGCGAGGAGGCGGGAGGGAAGTGCTGGGTGACGCGACGCCAAGTCGAGCGTAATTTGCAAACAAAAAGCCATTAAAATATCAAATTAGCGTCTGGCTTTGGCTCCGAGTGCGGGATTTAGTGGAAGTCTCCAATTGTCGTCGACGCCAGTTTTCCCCTGGCACGCCCACTCTTCCGCCTTTCTCCTCCGAGAACCACCGGCCTCCTCCCCCTTACATTTGTTTGTCCCCCCCATCGCATTGTGCAAAATCGAAAGTAAATGAAATGTAGCACCCGCATGTGCTGCGTTCAGTCATCAATTTGTTGATTAACAGTTGTCAGTCCTGTACTCACCGCCCACTCGCCTCCCCCCTTTTGCCGCCTTCTTAAGTTGTTCCCACTCCGATAAAAGTCTCGTGTGTTTAGAGCACTGAGAAAAATTATCTTAAAAAATTGAACTTTTAATGAGGAGTTCGATTCAATGGGAACTTTAATACCAAAGGTATTGTGGAAAAACTTCGATAAACCGTAGTCAGGTGGTTCTATAACGACAACTTCATTAAAGCAAAACTCGGATGAAGTATTCTTTGTGTTCATAGTTATCAGCCGTTTTGTTAGTTTCGCTTATCAGTCATTAGGAGAAATTGCTTCTTGCCCACCGCAAAAGTCTCGTTTGCTGTTTCTAGATAACCGAATTTACACGCCGCATTAAAATCCATTTGTTTCACTGCCAAGGCTGAATGCGTGCCGCAATAAAAGCCCATTAAAAACAAAACAGAACCGAAAGCTGAAACACGTTTTACCTGTACAGCAATCCAAACTGAGTCACTGGGTTGAAAGAACTTCGCTGGGGATGAAGCGAGTACAAAATGGTTATTTGAAAAATACAAAAAATCCAAAGCAGCAGCAATCAAATCATCAAGGGAAAATTTATGACGGTCACACCGACCCCTTGCAAACTGCGCCGAGAATAAAGCCGGACTGGAACCTATCTCGATCAATGGATCGGATCGTTCTGATAGACAGAGACGTCTCCCTGCTCCATTTTAGGACAAGCTGTCGTCTCCCTTTCGCACATGCGAAAAGTTCTGGGGCCACGCTTGCGCGTTTTGCCTTGGGTTTCGATTCATTTTCGGTCTTTGGTGTTGTTGTACGCGTACCCTTCCCTACTTGTATTTATACCCAAACGCGTTTCATAAATTATCAAGTTGAATGCCCAGTTTCGAAATTTCAACGCGTCTGACCTTGAGCACAAATTTTCGGAGCTTCAGGCCTCGCTCTCGTGTTTTTAAGTGTTTGCGATTGTATCTGCACTCATATGGTTTTAATACCCGGTTTTGGATGAGGGTATACTGAACTGTTGAAAGAGCTAATCAATTGGTCCCAAATATTAAAACTAGTCACATCAGTTCAGTTCTTAGTGGGTGAATGGTTTAAAAGTAATCAGCTAGCTAGGAACATTTGAATTTGAAAAATAAAATAAAATTTAATGTCAAATAAAATGGCATCATGTATTTAAAAGAAATCAATTCGTAATAGATTTTGATTTATGGGGTATCTAAAAGTCCGAAGATCTAGGATCTTATATTTGTGAGTTAACTTGTGTTATTTGTGGGCTCTTTGATTGCTTTGAGTTAAGTTCTCTGGTAGTTTCTCCGTTTGTGTTTTTCTCCAATCTGTGCTTTCATGCGTTGCAATGCCTGTCGCGCTCGTCATACTTCTCGGCCTCCAAAAGTTACAGTCTGTTTATTGTGGCTAATGGCTGGGAGAAGAACAGTCGAAGAGGCTAAAATGTAGGGACAAAAGCCTTTTCGCTTTGGTTAATTAACGCAGCTATACAAATTAACTAACGCACATGCGTAACCCAAAACACAAATAAACTCGGACAGACGACTCGGAGATTGTCCGCTTGAAAATGATTAATGATGCTCGTTTTTTCCGACTTTACTCTTTGAACTTGGCTCTCTGACAATACGAGCAGAAAAAGTGCGTGTGTCTGGTAACTGAAACCGGTTTAAGCCCTTGAATTTGGCAATTCGTAGATATATTAAAAGCAAACCCACACTGGCGGGAAGGTCGAGTTGATTAGGATTGATGGATTGAGCCCAACCATTTGAAGTTCGAAAATCTGAAAAACTATATGTGTGTACAAACAAATGAGAGATTTAATTATGTCTGGCGAGGAATTTTCATTGATTTTCCAAACGAAACTCGTAAAACATGAAAGGCATATCAACGCACACGCTCAGAAACGAGATGAAAAAATAAAAAATCTTTTTAGAAAATCACCAAACGAACCATTATCCTCATTATCGAGTAATCTAGTGGGTGGGGGCAGGGCGCAAATATTTATTGATATTCCGTGTGATGGATCAGTTTTGTTTGGCTTAGTTCTCGACCTCATCTTCTGAGTGTGTGGGGGAGTGGAAATTCGTCCATTTGTTAAGGTGTTGATGTGCATGCAAATGAACACAGCCCGTGAGTATAGTGATGATTCGGGCTGTCATATTATGGGGCATGTGTGGCATGTGGGGAGATTTGCCGCATAATAGACCGCTCAAATGGCCCACAAACTGACGGACACATCAATCGAGTAGGCTGGGGGTGGACGCTTTGTCACGCATACTGTGTCATCAGCGGGGTAATTTTCTTCCGAGTTATTACACAAAAAATTTTTTATAGATCTAGAAAATATATTGCAACAGTGTAACCTTTTATTGGTACACATATTTTTAAGTGTATAATTTTTATTTTTTATCAGACTGCACGTATATGTCAAACATAAGCTTGACAACTTAAATACCACACACGATTTCTATACGGATAAGTGTGGTGGTGTGCGACTGTCTGCGAGTGTTTGCGTTTGATTGATAAGAAAGTGAGACGACAGCTGCTCGGTATTTTTTCAGCTTCTTCGGTTGTCGGGCTAAAAAAGGGTTTTGGGGGTGGGAGAAGAGTTGCTTGTGTGTAATTAGGGGTGCAATTTGCCGGTTAGCCCACTTTCGGTGTCAAGGGTGGAAGGCAAAGTGTCAAGAGAGCGTGTGATTTTGGAACCACTTCTTTCTTATTCAACCGAGTTATGTACGAAATTTTATTCCTCGTGTGCTATATTATCTGCAAATATATTTCACAAATAAACTAGGCATTTAGTAATCTCTTTGTTGACATATTTTATACACATAATTGTTTAACCCCCAAATCAAACAAGCAAATCAAATGTAGATAAACAAATAATCACTCAAATAAATGAACACCACAACGCATCCTTGTCTCTCTCTACACATGGAAGTCTACACGCCATATTAAAATTTCATATCCATTCTGTACATACAAACAAATATATTTATTGTATTTTATGCGCCTGCTGTTGTTGTGATGTGAAACTTTTCGTTCCACTTTTTTGGATATTTTATTTATTTATTTCCTCACCCTCACTGTATTTATATTAATCTGTCTGTCCCTAAAAGCTGTTTTATAGCCCCATCTTCTGTTTCTTTCTCATGCACATTTTCTGACTATCTCCTATCTTGCCTGTCTGTTGTTTTGGTAGCCTGTCTGCCCTGTCCTATCGTGGGTGTGCGCTATTTTGAAATGTTTTCTAAACATTTATACAATAATTTTAAATTCCATTTTCACAATAAAAAATATTCTATAAATATATGCACACTGTGGCATGGAAAAATGCTATTCTTAATTAAATTCGTTGACTGCCAAACACATTTTTGCTTAAACCTTCCTGATGCTGTGAAAACGGCATCTTTCATTCCACTTTTTTTTTGTCGCGTGCCTAAAAATGTTTCAAACTCATTAAGCGAAATGCAAAAAATCTATTTTACACCCTAACCTCCTCCCTATATCTGTGCATATTCTTTCTTTGTCTACTTCTGTCTACTTTCTTCTTGAGAGCTTTACCTAGATCATGCCTTGCATTATCAATATATATGTATGTGTATAAATAAAACACTACTCCAGAATTCCTCAGATATATATTGATATAAACGAAACTTGTGTCTCATATGGGAATTGTTCTGTTCTCTTTCGATTCTTGCAGGCGCCCGTCCGCTCCCCCTTCTACTAGTATAACTACTGCTACTAGCACCACCAAACCAACACCACCAACCACCAGCACCACCGTCGCGAACGTGTGTCGTGTGCAATGTCAGTGTCTCGAGTTAGCCAAGTTGCCCAGCTAAACCAACACAGCGCATAGAATACATTGTTTAATAAATTCGTGTTCATATGTGCTTGAAAAATAATCAAAGAGATATAAAATCTTTTTGTTGACATCCGATGTGAGAAGTCTTAATCCCTGAGCCTTAGGTGGATGTCAAATGCAAATTTATTAGAGTGCTCTGACCAACGAAATTAATTTCTGTGAATATCCATTAAATCGCCAGCCAATTACTTGCTCGAATCCAAGTGAATTTGTGTTCTCATAAATTATCAGCGGGAGAACCCCATCTATAAATAACCATATCGGCTTAAGTATAAATATTTTTAGCTGTTTTAATTTCCGTCCTGTTTGTGTTTTTATTTTCGGTTGTCCTCTCATATGGCTCAGCTACCGCACCATAATCATTTAAAATAGTTTATCGCGAACCAAACGTTGGAATCGAGCCGAAATCATTTTCCACAAACTTAGAAGGCGCCAACGCTGAATACGGCTCCACATGTGTGGGTTCCTTTAAAGTGGGTGAGTAAATCAGCTACAAATCTTATCACATAAATCTTCACATATATCTGATTTCCCTATTATTTTAAGGCATACTTTATTCTCTGCGACGGGGTGTAGTTGTCACATAAATATATTCATGCATCTCTACATTGACTATGAGGTGGCTCCTTGAGCTTGCTGCACTTTCGTGACATTTATTAAAAAATTTCTTGTGCATACTGCATACAATTCGTTTTGCTGATACTTTGCAGTTATCAACGGGCCATTTTTAAAGATTGCTTCCAGATTTAACAACTACGTTTACTACATTTTGCAAACTTTGCAAAACAATATAAAAACATTGGTGCATTTTATTTAAACAACTTTTATTAGGCACAAACCAAAACAAAAGAAAAATGTGTTTCTATATAGAACGGCTGGGGATTAGTAAAACTTTATTTTCAAAAATTTTTAGATATCGTTTCAGACTAAATTATACTAATTTCTTACAAATTCTTTTAACTGTTATAAGTAATACTCACGGTTTTTCTCTGAGCCCCAAACACAAATTTGATTTTTTTTGAAATGTGCGTTGATTTTGACTTGGCTTCTTCGCCGCCTTGTTTCTTGAATTATCTTATTTTGTTTGATTCCTTTGGCGCAGATAACGAGAGACTAGCTCCTTTGCATACTAGAGTTCGCTCGGAACTATAGCTAAGTGGTAGTTAACTTGCTTAAGAACTAGCAGGTTCCATTCTTGTGTTGTCGGCCAAGAGAAGGGGATACCTTTCGCTTAGGTTTCGGTTGGGTTGGGCAGCAACTGCCGCACTTGAGTTTGTCTTACAACTGCAATTGCAATTAGGTGGTTGCGTGAGTTTCTTGCCAAAATGAGTTTGCAATTGACTTTCTTCGGGAAGAAAAGAATTGGTTCAATGGACCTCTGGTAATGGAAAGGGCTAACCAAGAAATTTAAACCAATTTAAGTAAATGTTTTATTTGTATTTATTATTTTAAAAGTCGTTATTGCATTTGATTTCTAACTTTTTTTGTATAATATTTCAGTGTGTATCATTGACTAATATTTTTTGCATTATCTAAAAAAGATGCAACTACACAGCTAAAATGCACCCAAACACTTCAAATGCGTTTTTAAAATAAATAATAAGCGTATATATATAAATTATTTTGCAAACCCCACTACACCGACGAAAAACGCAAAACAATGAAAAACGGAGAGAAGTGCGGCTATCGTATCTAAGTTTCAAGCTTTGGATAAATAATGTTTGCATCAGCAACATCATCAGCCATGAAATGACAGATCATCGGGTTTAGCACTATTATATTTTTTGAGCGACTCCCACGCGTTTTCAATTTCAGTTGTTTGGATGAGAAATAAACTGCGTCAAACTCCCCAAGCTGCCCTCAAGAGCTGAAGCGAAGCTATGAAATGCGACATAAATGGGCGGATGGCAACAGAGGGTATTTATGGCAGGGAGTCGGAGGGCTGGAAGACCCATTTACATGGCCTCAGCACTTTTAAGTGCATTTGGACATTAGCCGAGCAAGACTAAAATCTCAGAGTTGCCGAGGGGCCGTTGCAGCCGTTGCTTGTTTGCTTCCTCCGCCTTTCACAGTCAGGCAATTTGCCTTAGAATTTATTTCAATTGCTCTTAAACGAAATAAACTGTTCCGAATACGATGTTCACTGTGGGTGAATATACGATGACGACGACATCATCACCTAGAGCAAGTCATTAGAGAGGTTGCCCACTCATCCCAGCTCGAATCCAATGAGGCAATTTCGTTTACCAAATGAATCTCGAAGAACATTAATGTACACTTGTGTTCACAAAAATATTTTTGCTTTGCATTTAGTTGCCCATTTACAATATCTTATGGAATACTCTAAATGAATATACTAAAACGATAATATTGAATTATTTTAAAAAAGGTGTATTTACCCAATTTTTAAGGAGTAGCACTAATGAAATTGTTTGCGCTTATACTGCGGAAGCACCCAATGAATCTAATTCATTCTGTTTACTTAACCCGTTGTTGCAGCAGCTGGCTAACTTATCAGCAATAAAATCAGAAACTTTAATTCAACAAATTAGCAGAACAGCAGGCGCCATGAAAACAGGCCACACCTGTTGCTGCTTCCTTCTTGGCCTGTAAAGATATCATTAAATTTCACTTAAGCTGTTCAAGGAGCCCCAGACACCACTAGACAACGCCAACAAAAACGACAACGGCAAGCGCGCCGGGCGACAGCCAATCTCCAGCCAGCGGCAGCAAGTGCCAAAAAAGTGGTTTAGTTTTCCGCTTTTGTTTTTCATCTTGGCATTTTCCGTCGGAGGCGCGTGCGGCTTGCATTTGCTAGTGCTGCATTTTCCCGCGACTTCCCTCCTCCTTTCCCGCCAGTCTGCCCAGTGCGTGCGAGTTGTTGCACTTTGCGCTTTCGACCCACATTTGTCTTTGGTCGGGATTTTCGCCCAGGATTGCCCTCGTCTGCTTTTCCTCAGTCCCCCGACTGTGGCTCCGCTTTCCCTTTGCCCCGTTGGTGTCTGCGTTAAGCATTTCCTCGTACAATTTTTCTTGTTGTTATTCTTCGGTGTGGAATTTGGCTCTTTTATGCATTGCATTCAATCTTTGCACTGTTGCTGCCAGCAGTTTGGCTCTGCTTTCTGCTCCTGGTGTTGCTGTTGCTAGTTATGATGAGGCTGCTGCTATTTCTGAGGAGGATGTAGCTACTGATATTGTGGTTGTTGCTCTTTTCGTTGATGTAGCTTCGTTTCCTTTTGCCCACGGGTACTGTGGCGCTTTCCAAAGTTACATCCCACTCAGTGGAATTTTTAAATGAAGTTTAAGATGCTCCCTTTCCATAATGCACTATATTGTGCCCCTAAGATGTATGAAATATTTGGTGTGTGCAAAGACGATGGCGGACAAATCATGCCAAATACGACATGTTTGCTTACTGTTAGTTACCTTCCTTCTGTTTAATGCAAGTTTTGTGAAGAATTTAATCTGAAGTATTGGGGATAATTAAGGAAATTCTTTGGTAGTCCTTGGTTTCAGTATTTGTTTGCTTTGGTTTCAAAAGTTTTTATTTCTGTTTACGATTTATGCTTGTGCGACATTTGATATTTGCCATTTTTATTTAATTTTCACTAAGGCAAATAGGTTTTTGCCTTGCATTTTGCTGGCGTATTCGATTTGGTTTCTGGGTTATGTTTGCTACATTATTTATTTGTGATTTCAATTAAATATCTGTTTCAAATAAATAACATTTCTCGCTCGGCATTTGCTGGTTTGAATATTTTGTAGTCAGGCTAGATAATTTCTTGGTCTGCTGACAAGATTTCAATTTGACTTATAACCGCCTGTCGCTTTGCTCGATGGAAACCACTCGTCGCTTCGAAGATGTTGCTGTTGTCGTCGCTCCCATAGCACGCGTATCTGAGGGATTGCCGGGCATGCAGCACTGCCACAGCTAACACATGTTTGGCTAAATAATTGAGATTTCTGGCATTGTGTGCCCCAAGTATTTGGCATTTTTTTTATCTCGATGTCATCCAAAATCGGGCATGCTGCCAGCCAGGGGCCAATTCCTCCTTTTATCTACCCAGTCCTTCAAGGCACTTGCCGATTGTCTGAGTTTGGAGCGAACTATTTTGGTGGTCCCTTTTATATTCTAGTTGTCCCAGATGGCAATGTTCTTGGCCTTAGTCACGGAAATCTAATCTGAAACCCTTTATTTTCCATTCCTAGAAAATGAGCATGATGACAGCATAAATGGTTTGCTGGTCACAAACCCAAACTAATAATTCGTTTGCGTTTGGCTTTAATCTCACTCTAACGATTTTAATCAATATAATAATTAATGTTAGTAATATTTGAGTGGTTGCCATGTGTGGAGTGTGCTTGACATTATTAGTGGCTAAATGCTCGTAAAAATCAATAAAGTTTCGCACAGATTTAAAATGTTCAATTTGATGGGAATAGAATGAGCAAGAGATATAGAAAGCTTAGCATTTTAGATAAGGACTGCGAGAATATATATTTGTAGGGTGCGTGGTCTTTATGATGTTTCGTGTTTGCTTTCGGACAACAACCAAATGGGGAGTTAAATAACAACAAATAAGATAAGCGATTTATTAGCAGGAGATAGAAGTAACAGCCACAATTTAACCACACTCACAAACTAGAACTATTACAGCACAATACGAGTATGTACAACGTGTGAAAAAGTTTCTACGTGAGTGTGCATTATGCAAATTGTATTTTTACACACTATTAAATGGTCGGAAACATTTGTATTTGTTGTTTGCAGTTCAGTAAAAAACTGAGAATGAATTTTGTTGACCCATTTGATTAAATTCGTGACTCACTGTGTTAGGCTTAATGACCTTCTTAAGAAAAATAGACGAGTAAGTTATGTGTAAAAATATATTGAAAGTAGTAGTAGTTCATCTATTTTATAAAGAATCTTATCTTTGCCAAATAACGTATGATTTAATTGCCTCATTTCTCTTGGTGGAATTCTAATTTTTTGATATTTCATTTATCGCGCTAAACGCACTGTTTGTGCTCGCTTAAAAAAGAAATCTTCCAGAGCTTGTGTAAATAAACAGGACTCGAATAACAACGAGTTTCGAAAACAATCGAAAATAAACAAAAATGTATAAATAGGGTCAGCGGTTTACGAAAAGTTTGCCAATTGCTGCTGGCAACGGAAGTTTGCATGATCTCTGCCTCTGCCTCGGACTGTTTCTATTTTCCCTATTGTTCTAACTAACCCATAAAATACTGATACAATAGGTTAAGGATATCCTTACAATTTACGTATTAACCAACCCGAAGAAATACGTTTTTTTTATCCTTCTTTTCGTTTTAGATAAGTTTGTTGTTTATGGTTGGTCTAGGGGCTAAACAGTTGATAGCATGAGTCAAGCTGTAAGTGAACACCTCTCCTACATTTTATTTTTAAAACTAAATATCCTAAGTAGATTTAAGAACAATCCAGCTGTAAATGTGGATCTAGTGTCAACAGTGAACATGCAAAAAGAATTTGAAACATTTGTTGGTTTTAGAAGAAGTACATATACATGTTATTGGCTGTCTGTCAGTCCGTATGGTCAGAAATGTTCCTAGAATATTTCTCATTGCATGGCAGAAGCAATGCCTCGTCAGTGCGCTGCCAGTTATTTTTATATTTTATTTCATTTTATTTCGATTTGATTTTGCTGTCGTAGTATTGTGCATTTTGTTGCCGTTGCAATTGAATTGCAAATATTTGCACTACAATTTCTCAGCGTGCCATAGATAAATAAATGAATTTTCGATTGTATTTTATTAACAGTAAATATAGTTTCAATTTTCACATATTGTGTATACGCTCGTGTGCTCAGGCAGTTCATTAGATAAAGTGCATCCGAACCAAGCGGATTAAATAAGGCATTTCGTGTATCATGGAGGTATACTCGTATAATTCTGCATTCCCAAAATTGGTCTTCGAGCGGAATGAAAATATTTTCTTCTCTCAGAAAGTTATATCAGTTGGTCGCATTTTCCTGCAGGCTAAAAATAATGTTTACGATTTTATTTCTTTTCATGTTCACGGGCTGTCTTAGAAGTTGTTCTTAGGACAACGTTGCCAGATAATTGGGTGTGTCTGCCAGCGGCACTGGGGAACTTTTTCTGAACCTCTTGGCAGTCATAAGTCAATAGTTGGAGACGTTTTAATGGCTAATTTTTGGTGTAAATCTGGGCGCTAATGAAAACTTATGAATTCTTCCGTCCGGCGCTGCTGCTCGCCATTCAAATTAAATGTATATATAATTTATGCTGGCTTTATGGGGCCCCATTCTTGCCATCTGCCTGCTGCTCGAGATCAAAATGTTGTCCATCACATGCCGCTGCGTTTGCACGTTTTTATGTCTGGTGCTTTCCCATTTTCCCACTTGATGTACAGCTTTTATGGTTGCTTGTCAAGTGTGCCAGGCTTGTAATGTTAAATTAATTGAATAGTAAGAGGGGCGTGAGTCTTTTAGGAATTTGCATAGCTGTATCTAATGTAATGAAAGAAAGTTTTAGATTGTTAATCATTAACGGTACCAACTCAAAGCATACTGTATCCATCTAAGTATGTTGGTGGCTCAACATAATCGAATGATATCACATTGAAGAAGAAAAAATTATATATATATTATATATATAATTCTTCAAATATTAGGAAGACAAAATCGGTGTGTATCCAGAGGAATGAAATATTTTCTTGTTATTTCCGTAGTGTCGTGCTCTTTTACTATAAGGAAGATAAATTACAAGATTCAAAGATCTATTCCTCTTAAATAAATGTCAACTATAAATTTTCGTTTCTTTTATGACGATCAAAGCTGTTCCCACCCACTCAAATATACCTGAGAAGCTTTGAACACGCATTCTGTCATGCTGAATTAAAAGTTCGATATTCCTTTATTTAATTTCTGCAAAATCACCGGAAACAGTAGCAAAAATAAATTTATAGATGTAGCCATAGTTGTTGGTTGCGGTATATAAACAATGCAACAACTTGTATATTTTTAGTGCCATAATTATGGCACAGATTTATGGCATATATGTAGCCCCCACACTCATACACAAATCTGCAATGTATTAAAGACCATACTAATGTGGGGTAATCTGTGCGAAGATAAATGCGGCCAACCGAAAGTGGCTAATCCCAAAACGCTCTTAACAATATTATCCATTTGAAGAGGCGCCGTTAAAACTAAAAATGTGTTATTCGTTCGAATAATAGTTTAGCTCAAAAAAAGTACCGTGCGTTTCATTCCGGTAATATAATATTCTAAGATATATAAATTATCGTAGTTTATTCAAAATCGAATTAAAGTTGCTTTTATTATACTGTTTCCGCATACAATTAAATTAATTATTTACTATTTGGGCAATGGGGTTATTTGTCTTCTTGATCCAACCCTTGTTGCTCATAAAAAATTGTTTTTTAAATATTTCTGGGAAAATTCTACTTAATATTAAGTATTGTTTTCTGTAGCCACTTGGCGTGGGATGACTTTTGGTCGGTTCGTTTGGTTGGAGCGTGGCCAAGTTATGCAGTTCTTGACGCCGAACCAAAAATAAATTGCGACATCAAAATAAAAACAGAATAAAAACTGATATGAGCATATAAAAGAGTGTAGATGTGTCGCAGATATAGATATAGATAAAGACAACGTCTACCCGCCGATACGATGCCAAATTAATTTGCGTTGACTTCTGATGATGTATTAAATGCTTTAAATTGTTTTCAATGCTCACCTGAGTGTTCCGTGTTTATTGTGATTTAAGATTGATATTAAGATATTGATGTCTTTATTTATTTGAGATATAACTAAATGCGGTGTCCCTTTCGTTTTCCCAGTCTTAACAAATAATAAGATCTCCATTAAAAAAAAGTATATTTTTGTTTTAGTGTCCTTTAAATTTTTGTGACACCGCAAAATATACACAGTTTTGGTTTGTGTCAGAAACCAATTTGAATCTTTTGCCAGGCCAACGTCTTCGCAAAATCTTCAACTCCGTCTTAGTGCATCAGCTTGTCGATGGGTTTGACGGCCTTTTAGCTAATGAACTTTGGGAGGAAACGGCAACAGCAACAGCATAATGAGCTATTATGATGGCTGAGCTGCACAAGCTCAGTGCGGGAGCTCCTTGGGGCCATGGAATATGGAATTAAGCAATGTCCATTTAGCATTTGAAAGGCTCACGTTTGACCCACTCCGCGCGTGCTGGTGTGTGTGCGGGCTGCGCTTGTGAGCGTGTTGTGGCACGGCTTTCAACAATATTCTTCCACCTAGCTCTTGCACACGTGCGCCAATTTGTATGCAAGCCTTGCCTTCTTCGGCTCCTTGGCTCATTTTGCTCCTTTGGCTTGCAGCACGTTGCTAAACGATTGCGCTCTCGAGTGCAATGAGGTCGCTCCTGTTGTCGGAGCATCTGCTAACCCGTTTAAAGAGCTCTAGCAGGCCCGGGATCAGAGAGCTTTGCTGCGGGGTCACTTCAGTGGGAGTCCTGTCCTCCTTCCGCTAATTGCGTTTACGCAGACCAATTAGCCGGCCAGCAGCTGTGATGTATGCTACACACTCTGTTTAAGCCAGCTGTTGCAAGAAAGATTTGAAGCGGCATTAAATTAAAAAAAAAAATTTTAAATTAAATAAGGGCTTTACGAGCTTGAACATATACAAATTTCGAAATGGCTATACATCTAGCTGCATTCGTTTTGTGGTACAGATAATGTGCAAATGTAAACTCATACGGATAAAACGAGAATTCTTTTTAAAAGAAATATGCGGCCAATAAAATTTTAATGATCTATTGCTCAAACTGTGGCAACGCTGAGTAGCGTTGAAGGAATAACTGAAAAGAGCTCCGAAGAAATTTTGTTTTTTTGTTTTGGTATTTTTTAGGGGTGCCGTAATCACGTGTAAATATTTTCGCACAACTGCAGTTGGGCGTAATGTATTTAGCTGTACGTGCCGCCACTGGAACAAGTTCAGTTAGTGGCCCTGCCAAAGGAGAGCGCTCGGCAATCGCAATTTGAAGTTATAATTTATTTAAGCATCCATTAAGGTGCACATATTGATGATCCCAGGATGTTCATGGTCGGGCGCCGCTTGCGAAGTTGAGTGCAATTGCTACCTCGACAACGCCCGGGCAATTACTTTTGAGTTATTTGGCTTAATAGAAATTCAGCGAGCGTGCCGTGTTTGTCTTGTTCCAGCCATTACCCCCACTTCTCGACCACCGCCCACCGCTTTCAGTCCCCAATCCCCCCATTTTGGCAATCCCAGGACTCACTTTGATTTTCATAAGTAAATGTTGGACCTTCTTTTTCGCCTAGCTAACCTAACGAACTTGTCTCCAGAGCAAACTCGACCGCAGGGGCGAGAAGGAAGATGAAGAGCCAGGGGATGCGGCAAGCGCTTTGAGAATCGATTATGAATTATTTGAGCTGGGCGAAATGACTTATGAGACACAAAAGAGTCCAAAAGACGCACAATGGCCACCACACACGGCTGGCCAAGTTATCATTGTTACATGTTAGGGGCGGACACTAGGAACGAGTGAGGGGTGCGTGATAAATTCGCAGCTTTTGTCCTGCGGCCTTGCCAAAGGGATTCTCCGCCTTTGTTGCCATTTTGACACTAATAAATTGAACAAAGCAAAAGCGCCGGGCACAACAAAAAACCGATATTAATTTTCGCACATTCTTTGTCAGTGATTTATACCGTCGTTTTGATGAATTTTCAATTTCAAACTTAACTCATAAATGCCATAATTTATGCTCCTATAACATTTACTTACAATGAAATTTAATTTTGTTTTTTCTCTTTTCTGCTTTCAGGTAAGTTTGCACTACGAGGAAAAAGAAAACGTAAGTCGGAATCATTTTGGCCATTAATTTATTTATTAATTACCCGAGGGGACGGAAAGCAGCAGAAAGCGAGTAACTTCCTGCCCATTTCCGTGAAACCTTTTAAATAATTAATAATGCGCAACGTAATCGATTTTCATATAAATTGAGATTTATTTTGCCGTCGACGAAAAACAGCAACAAGAGCAACAGAAAGCGGCTAATTTATTTTCCCCAGTTGCGCATTTTTATAGTGCAATTATCACGCCCCCCAATTTGAGTGGGTCACACACTCGCATCCTGGATAAAAATCCTATAAATTAGTTAACCAAACCGAAGAGAGAAACGAAAACCCCTACCCGAACTGCTTCTATTTGAACAGTTGATTAATCGACAAACGCATTATGTTTTACTAATGTGTTTTCCTAACTCAAATGGCCGCGTGTGTGTGAGTTTGGGGCTTTTGTTTCTCTTGTTGCGTGTAACCGATGCCCAATTAAGTCGTTGCTCAAAGTGTCATCAATAGGCCCCTCAATTGGAAATTAATTACCAGCAAATTTGACCCTAACTTGTCTAGGTATCATTTGCAACAAAGGAGATAAACGACCTAGTGGGCAAAGTGTTCTCTTTTAGTAGGCTTTCGCCTACATAGCCCGAGTTTTATGTTTGGCACTTTTAGTAAGAAGATGTCTCCTTAGTAGTTTCCCTAATTACTGCCTATGCTGGCCCAACTTCAAAGTAAATTTGGTTCCGATTAATGTGAAGCGTATGTATACATTGCCTTTCTTCATCCAAATGCATTCGTCATAAATCTCGGTGGGGAAAAGTGGAGAGAGCTGGTTGTGCTCAATCAACACGTCATGGCGTGGCGACGATCATAGCATATGGCATATTTCGAGTGTGTGAGATTGCTGATAATTTAAGTGACATTTTCGAGGGTAGCTGGAGAATTTTTAGAGAATTTTATTCGTATTTTTTTATGTTAGGCCTAGTACTAATCTCTATCAATAAGCAAAATAAAAGATTTGCCTATTTTGTGAAACATTCCATTTTGTTATACGATTTTGCCATCTGCGCTTGTCATTTATGTAGGTAAAGAGTTTTCAGTCTCGTTGTTTTCCAGGCCCTTATTATAAAATGAACTGATTTAAAACAAAAAGAGAAATAATATAGCCATGATAAAACTGGGTAAAGAGTCAGCGATATGAACACTTTAGTTTAAGACTTTTTTTTTAACATTTGTGAAATTATTTTCATGTAGCGGAGAATTATAGTTAAAAGTCGTTTACGAGTCTGCAATGTTTAAGTTATTATTTTCTAAATTCCTCGGTCAGCCCTCGAAAGAATGGATATATTCCACCAGTTTTTCCTCTTTCCCCGATTTCAATTGCATTTTCCTTATGTCTGCCCCATTGGTTGGTTTCCCTCACGTTTATTTCTCTCGCGCTTATTTTTTCTGCCTTTTACTCAATTATGAAAAGAAATTATTAAGTGCGAGCCGCGCTAAATTAGCGCGCAATTGAGTGTGGCCAGGGGTGTTCGGGTAGGGGTTTAGAAAGTGGGGGTGGACAGGACACAGTCGTCTTTTCCCGGCAGAGTCGTGTGTGTGCCATGTCTTTGGGTTTCTTGGGGAAGAGCGCAAGGCTGTGGCCTCTTGCCTGTTGCCTCATAATTTTTGCCACATTTCTAGCCTGACTGCCTCACGTACGTTCTATGTGCCGCAGGGAGGGAGGTTATAAATGGCGCATATTTTGTGCATTTCATTTGCGTGATTTGCCAGCCAAAATGAAGCATTTTCCAAGTGCGGTTGCTGCGGGCTCTCCATGCAAGAGAAATGTCTCTGCATTGTCCCACCGAAGGGAAGATATGTATATCTTCTGGCTGACTGACGGATGATGATGATAATTTCGGGAGCGGAGCAGGAGTCTGAGACCTGACAGACGGCCAGGGCACTTTGCATCCAACAGGTGGCATTGGCCACAGCTACTTTGTTGGTAATACTGGGAATGTTTGCCGGGGATTTCTATGCTTGTTGCTTGGACGTCTGCCAAATGCTGTGTGTGTGACTCTCTCGGTGGCACGGCAGCAACGTCATCGCTTCGGGTTATCAGAGCGAGCCAAGATGGATGTTTAATTGACCGCAAATAGAAACTATAAATTATGCCAACGAAAGATCTCACTCCCCCAACTGCTGCCGTTGCTAATAGGAAAATTGCCTTAATGAGGTTTGAGATTCAACGGGAGCGAGAAGCGAAGAGAAATCATGTGGTGTGATCAACGCCTTGGTGGGTCTTGTTAATCAGAGCCATTGTGCAATTGACAGTTCCAGTATTCAGCTGCGCTGAAGAAATTAGACTTCTCAATACCATACCAAGTTATAATTTTTCTTTTCACATGTAATGGGTCAACTTTCATAGGTTGGTTCTTTGGTTACTGAATAATTTATTTTTACAACTTTATTTCAACTGGAATCTGAAATTCCAATTGTCATGATTTTCAGAATCTAAATACTACTCTGACCAAAATCAACATCACAGCAAAGCAATACCTCGAAGCACTATTTTAAAATAAACAAAAGCCTGACAGCAAAAAGTAGCACGATCCACTCAAAAAAAAGAGCCGCAAAAAAGCTAAATTTAAAAGTCAGACATGGCAGTCAAGATCATCACATGGAAAAATCCACATTCACAAGCGGACCCCGTCAGCTAAATATTTATGCATGAGTATGAAAATAAAGTGAGCCAGAAAACAACATTTGATCATCCCAGATTCCTTGGAAATTGCACAATCCACAGAAACAGCGTTCCTTCTTCATAGTTCGTTTTCTAATATATTCACATGATCTTTAAGTCAAATACAAAGAGAATATGGAACGTTTTTTGCATAGCGAAGTTTTCAATTTTCTGAAGAACAAGGTGATGCCTGCGATTATAATTTCAGCTCGTGTTTTGTTTTTGTGTTCCCTTTCTCACTTCACTGGTTGTGTTTATTGTGCGAATCAGCAGACCAAAACATTAGCAATCTAAATGCATTATACATATGTAAGTATACTCTTGTATGCAAAACAATAAACTAAAAAATTAGAATTCTTTCAAACGCACATACAATTGGGGATCAAAGATAAACAAAGAAACAGTAGAATATTTTCGCATTTCGACAAAAAATGGAAGTTAATCAAATATTCAGAGAAAACATTTTAAATACATTTGGCGCTGTTGGATTTATAAACTCACTTTACTTATACGTCATTGTAATTTATAGCTTTGTTAGATTTCGGAGCTAGATTTCCCTTCGCGTGTAGCAGTTTCTCGTGGCCAACCCAGAAAGGCAGCCAGTCAAGCACTCCACATTCAAGAGCAGTCAAGTAATCAACTAAGTGACACGGATACGCGCTAAGTGCCTTCAATTGCTGTCGATCACTGGTTCTCGACTCACTGGCCCAGCGATCTCAATTTGAGGCCGTAAAGGGGGTTAGACCCCTTTTTGCCGGTTCGCCAATAACTACTTCCGCTGCAATTCAATTATGACAAATTCAGTTGGGTGGCAAGTGTGGGTTTCGTGTTAATTACGCTCCTTGTCATATGCAGGCCGACAACCCACTGACAGGACAATTTTAGAGCCTTCATCTGGGTACAACTTTGCCCGCTTCTCTCCTGTGGATCTCTATCAAAATCCCAAACGAACTTTTCCGCGCGGCTCACGCGCTTTTCCCCGCCATGTGTGCACGAGTTTTTCACATTGTTTGGCATTTTATGAGCGTGAAATTAAATTAATTAAAACTACACGACGTCTCGCTGCTGCCCGCACCCAGCAAACACACGCTCTGCTCCTAGAGAGGAGAAAAGCTGTCGGAGGCGTGTCAAACTTGGGCGTATAACCAATTTCGTGCTGCAGGAAGGTTGTCTGCGTTGGCCTCACTAGCTGTTCTGATTTTCAGCTTATTGTGTGGGTGTGGATGGGTCTGATGGCCATGTCAGACGGTTCCTAACTGCAGCATCATCAGGACCATCCATATCCATTTACCTGGGCGTTAGACACAGAGTCTATAAATGGGAGTCAGAACTACTCATAATCTAGTGGATTAAACTAAGGCATACGATTTTCAAAGGATTAATTAAATAAAAAGTAGTGAGCATTGTAAAAGAACATTTTAATAACCCTTGAAATTATAAAACATATCCTCGCAGATTGCAGTGTAAGAGGTGTCCATTCAAACTCATATTTCCCATTCAGCCGGACAAGTGAAAGCGCTGTGAACTGCAAATGAACCGGATTAAATTTCAGCTCCACAAAAACGAAAAGGTTAAAAGATAAAGAGGCAAAGCCGGCCAACTAATTGCTGATATCTGTGCGTCGTGCTTGTGTGCGTGCCAGGACTAAGCTGGCTGGCAATTCACACATATGGACACTCCTACCTGTGCATATATGCGGATGTCAAAGGTGCAGCAACTAAAACGCTGGCCATTCAACACGTCAGCAACGGCTTAACTTGTTGCACCCAAAGCCAGGGAGCAGGGCTAAAAGCTGAGCTGTCCGTTAGTTACACCTGCAGCTGACCGTTTGACTGGCGGCTTATACCTTCTGGGGGCTTCAAAAAAGGTCCTGCGCCAAAGGGCCGACTCATAAATTATGTAGAACGTGAAAATGCAGCACGTTAAACACGTTTTATGTCAATTTAATTTGTAATTAGTCACGGCGCTCATTTAAAAGCTCCTCTTGGGAGACGACGACCAGTTGGCTGGCTGCTTCTTGGCTTTAATTGAAATTGGCAGCTGCTAACCCGCAGCCCAAAAGCCAGCCACTAGCACGTGATTTCATTGCTAATTATTGTGTGAGGCTTCGAGCAGCACGACCGAAGTGTCATCATCCATCTCCTCGAGCCACGGCCCTCAGGTGCTGGCCAGTCTACGTGCCGCAAAATTCACTTAGAGCTGCCTCCCTGCATCGAGTCGCCTCTATTAATAGTCGCATGCTAATCAGACATTAAAAATGGTTCCGCTTCTACAATTTGCATTCGACGGGTAGTTGAGAATCGACATTGTTTTATGGGGTGTTCTGATGCTACCGCATTTGCAGGTAGTGAACGAAGGTATCACGATACCTTGACATAAGAGAATGTTATTTTCTTTTTTGTTAACTGTGTAATCTGAAGAACCCAAGTAAGAACAGATTATAATTCCTTATAAATCAACGAACTTAAGTGAGTACCTAAAGCTGATAGAGCCGAAAAGTAATGGACACATCCGCTTGTTGCTGCCTCCAGGAAAACCCATAAAACGAACCCCACAGCAAGTGAATAAGTTTCGTTTCCTCTCGCCGCCCGCAGACACAAGAAACCTTAAAAGTTTCACATGGCTTAGATGGGGATAAAACTGAACTAAAATTCGCTGAAAAAAACATACAAATTGGACCGGCGACAACATGTGCTGTAATAGTTGCCGCCTTGTTGGGGCGGTTCTATAATTTCATTCAGTGTTATTGCGGTGGCAGTGTCTGAGGCAAGTTGTAAGTGTGTCGGGAGTTTGGTTTTCGCTCGCCGGCCGGCAGCCGCTTAAGTTGTTCGACAAGTTTTTCCACTTCGAACTAGGTATGAGCTCATCACCTGTAAGCGCTCGATCAGCTGTGGCGTAATAGCAAGTCTTCACGGAATTTATATACTTGAGGGGGCTCGGAAGGAACGGGCAGATAGGGCCCATTTTGAAGTCATTAATTTGACGATGCTAAATGAGAATTTATGTGTCTGCTGCAGCGGCGCAGGCCAGGGCAATTTCTCATGCACAAACATTTTTCAACGCTGACAAAAGACCGAAAAGAGTCACTCCGAGGCCCGAAACTCGTTCTTGTTGTTCAGATGTCATTAACACTCGTTGTCCGGCATGACCAAAAAAGCACAACAAAATAAACCACCACAGACAACAAAATATTCAACTAGACAGCTAAAAACAGAGGCAGCAAAGTTTCGGAGGCCGAGACCCTCATTACGCAGGCTTAGCAAATTTATTAATAACCGAGGTTACAGATGTCTACGTAAAAGGACGTAAATGCTCAATCTCATAGATAGGCAGAGTCTCGCAGCTCAATTTTATATTCTATATCTATTTCTGTTGCTGTAGTGTCAAATTATTTCACATTGTTTAATGACGGCTAAATAAGACTTATGTTATCTTTCGATTAAATAATAGGTGCAGTTACTTTAGTGTTCTTCAGTAACAGATAAAGTATCTATGACCATCTCATACTTTTGCAACGGACTTCAGCTACTTTGACAGGTGATTAATACAACGCCATAAACAGCTTTCGATATTAATTTCTAGAACAATTCACTGCTGGATGAGTCCCTATATGGCTTAGATGGTGAACAAGCACTTGAACCCTACAGTTTTGGCTTGGGGTCTCAGTGTTGTTCCTTAAGTTTTTGGTCGTTGTTTTTTGTACTTTGCGCATTCAATTTCACACTATTATGAAGCTCGTTTATTGCCAGTCAAGCCGTGAACTGAAAGAGCCAAGCCAAAATTGACAACAAAAGTCTTCAGTTCAATTCCAGGGCTTTTGTGTACTTTTCTTGGTGTTCCTTAAGTTCATTGTTTTTTGGATCTTCGCTTGATTCTTCTGAAGCGTCTTCCATTTTCTGTTAACAGCCTTTGCGCAGTCGCAGTTCAAGGCCGAAATTCAACTCATTAGTATGGATCAGACGAATGTGTTCTGTGGAAGTGAGCAAACTAATTTCGTTAAAATGTTTTGGTTTTGTTGCCCCCTAATTTTTGAACACATTTGCACAGACATATTTTGCCTGAAGGATTGGAGAACGTGGCGACCATTTGTTTTGGCTGCCTCTGTTTTCGTGTTTTGTTTTCTGTCGGTTTTTGTTCCCCCTGCTGCAATAGGAAATTGTTTGCTTTTGTTTTTCTGACTAACAAATTGCGAAAAGAACGGATGAAAAATGAGAGCAAAACCAACGAGAGAGGTTACTTACAAAGCTCGAATCTGAAAATACCCAGCCCTAAAATGTTTATATTTTTGTTGTTCTTTAATTATAACTATTTTTCATTTATTTAAAGTCTCTAAAATCACTGAGCAGTACTTTTTGCAAAACTTATATTTTAAAGAGTTTTTATACTACTTATTCTAAAAATGGAAGTATAAGGCAAAGAAGCCTCGCCCTGAAAGAGACGGAAGCTATTGCTCCCAATATCATCAGGTGTTTTCATTTAATTTGCGAAAAATGTTTGTCTGCAGTCGGCGGCCGGCCAAGATGAATGTGGCCAGGAGTGTGAGAGCTCTATTTGCGACTGGGTGTGTGCACATGTGCGAAGAGCCCCAAAGATGAAAATGATTGAAGAGTGGAATGAGACAAAAAGCATAACATTTCCTTGTCAGAAAGAGGATTAATTTTTCCATTTTCAAAATATGCAACCTATAATCTTAAACCAAAAGAGGAAGACTTCCTAGCAGAAAGGTATTAGACCTTATCGCTGCCAATTGCAATTGCCGTTTCTATTTCGGATGCAGTGCCTCATTTGCTAGCATTGTGTTTGGCCCAGCAGGAATTGAGTTGCCTGTGAGCCACCTGTGATTGCATGGCCAACACCTAAACCCATTGTGCGTTGACATTTTTAATTACACACACTGCAATGCCGTCTGTGTCACCCAACGAATGCTAAATGATGGATGATGATGCTGACCAACTTTGGGGACTCGGCTTGGATTCCGCATGCAGCATACGGAATGCAACTTGCAGCGACCCAAGACACCGGGAAAAATTTGTATTATTAAACAAGATATTACAAAATTGTTTTTTAATTAATTTAAATTAAATTAAATTTTAGGTTTGAAAAGCACCTTTTCTTATCAGATTTTTTTAAAGAATATAAAAGTATCACACAAAATTGATCCAGACTTAGTCTCCTCAGTAATTAAAATGAAGTAAAATCTTTATCGAAAACAAATAATCAACTTTAAGTTATCATAAAAAAGAATATAATCTTTCACTTTTCGCAAAGTGCTCCAACGTGGAACTTGCATCCTTCATCTGAGTCGCCTTGCCAGCCAGAGGAGGCTTACTCAAAGCCTGGCGAAAGTAGCAGCATTACAGCCATTTCACACACTGTATGCCGCCCTGTCCTGCCCCTCCCCTCAGCCGAATAAAGGCTGCGCAGCGGTTTAGGGTGCGAGTGGTAGATCAGATCAGAATGCAAAAAGGCGAAATCCGTTGACGATGTCCTGATGTAAAGCAAACAAAGGACGATGAGATGCGAAATTGCTGCAAGCTGAGGACTGAGAAGTGAGGACTGAGAGGTGGGACCGAGGTGGGCCAAGGGATAGACTGAGACTAGATTTTCTCCGCACTAGCTGAGGCTTTTTGTGTTTGTTGCAGCTTTCAACACTAATGCAATTTGATGCGGCACAAAACCGCACACATGCACTTCCAGAAGAACACACACGCCCATATGTGTGAGCCAACAAAAGCCGCTGCGAAGGCGTCAACACTAACAACAAATCCTTAACAGAAAAGGATTCTCAACACACTTGGCTGTGCGTTGCATAGTTTTAGGCATTGCACGGAACACGTTAAATCCTTAGCCACGCCCACACCGATTCCCGCCCCAACTACCATTTCTCTGGGCGGCAGATCAAAAATGCATGGCTCACAAAAGCGAGCTGTTATTTCGCACCTGTCCTGGCCAAAGCTTCTCTCTGTCAGTGCTGCCAACAATCTGTTACCAAAAACAGCTAGCTGCGATTATTTGAAAATCGCTTGCAAAATTAAAGCTGACATTAAAACGAAACAACATTGTTATCAAAAACTTTTTAAAAAAACAATCGTTGGAGTGACCACTTTTCAATTTATATCATATGAGCTTTGAATTACTAATAAAGGCTTAAGTTGTTTACTCTATCTAGATAGTTTTTAATGAGTTTTTTAGGAACGTTTTGGTTTTAGTTAATAGGTTTTTCTTCAATTCGTTTATGAGATAGTAAAATCACTGTGGACTAGTAACGAAGAGCGTGAGTGTACAAATGCGACTGCTATGTATATTTAGACGCAGAATTATGGTTTACAATGGGATTTGCATACCGTTAGGTAAATCTATTAGCTCGGGAACGAGAGTGAATGCCAAAATGTTAACATTATTAACAAAGTTTGATATCACACATTTGTATATGAAAGTTTGTTTACCTCGTTAATAGAGTAGTTTGTTTGATTATATAGTTCCAGATTTTCCATTTTGCCATCTAGCCAACATTTTGTACTTACAATAGCCAGTTGAACATCTCGGCTACACTCCTCTACCCCTGAGTGCCGTCCTTATCATTATCACGGTCGCTTCCCGTTCAATAGCCGCCCGTTTTCCGTGAACTGAATTTATGCAAATGCCCGCATTTCGCTTTTCAATTTCACCGTCTTACAATTCCATTTCCCCGCCCCTCCGTCTCCTACTGATCTGCGTGTTGCAACAAGTTCGTTCCGTTGTGGGCTGCAACTTCTTGGCGTGTTTCCCGAGCGCATTAAGCCAACACCGAGTTTTGTGAGTGAAATATGGGCGTCATTCTTTGCATAAAGTGCCAGCTCAATACGAGGAGAAATCCCTGGCCACAGGCTGCCCTCGTCCTTTCTTCGCTCTCCATCCGCTCACTTTATTTACTTTCACTTGTCATGCTAAATCTGCACAATTTCTTGGTTGGATTTCGTTATTGTTGCCTGGCTTCCGCAGTGGTTGCGACTGTGGCAGTTCTGTGGCTGTGATTGTGGCCTGGGGTGGTGCTGTGGGCGGCTAAATGGGTGGTGCTGCTGCTTAGTGTCACAAATCTAAACGATTTTAGTTTTTAATGCGATTTGCCCGGCTCCTCGCTGATTGATGCAGTCCTTGTCGTCGAGTGCATTGGAAAGTCCTGATCAGAGTATATATGAAATTTTTCTGCGAAGCTGTTGATTGCGGCCAAGAGTACGACATAAGCATATGAATTAAGGACCTTTGTTTATTTTCTCTGAACTTTGAAACTCAGACTTATCAGGTGCATTTCGAAATCATCGAGTTACTTATGATACTAATTAATGTTCTATAAGTTTAAAAATGTAGGTTTCGTAAAGGTAGTACATGTCCAACTTCTGGAATACCAAAATGTCTATTGTCAATATATTATTCCTAAAATCACAACAGACGAGTTAATTAATTAATCACAGAAACAAAAGATCGACTGCTTGTTTATTTTGTTACCTCTTAAAGAGATTCCAGTGATTATGCAAATTGATTGGAAGTAATTGTACTCATGACCAGGTTCAATGCTCTGGGCCAAATGGGGCTGAGTCAGCAGCCACCGGCTGAGCCAAGCCACCTGTTCATTAAGCAAGCACCTTTGTGTTTGTGCAATATACGATATCAGTGCCATGGGCGCGGCGGTCTCCTCCCGATTTATTCGCTGTGTAACTAACACTTGGAAAATTGTATAGCTAGTCAGAACTGAATTCGCTGACGGAAATGTTTCAAGAACAAACAGTCCAGATTCAGAAATTCCCTTCTCCGGTAGAGTAGACACTTTATATAGTTAAGATAGTTATTATGAGTAACTGTAATAAGCAGTTGGCTACATTTTATTTTATTTATTTTAAGTTCTGCTTTAAATGATTCTAGTGATTTTTTGCAGTGGCTGGCCGTGCAAAAGTGGTCGCTTGATTTGCTGCACGATTGGCACAGCTGTTGCTGATGCTGCCGATGCAGTTATTGCTTCTGCCGTTGTTGTTGCCTGCAGCTGTGGATGCGTCGCGCATGCTCAGTGAAGTGGAAAACTCGACGTCGTCGACGACGGGCGACAAATGCAATGAACTTGTTGCAGGTTGCAATTGTGACAGGTTGCGAGTTGCTGCTGTCGTTGCAGTTGTTGCTGCCGTTCGGCCTTCAACTTCGCTCAGCTGAACTTAACCGAATGATGTATGATTGCCGTTGCTGTTGTTGTTGCAACTGCTCATTAATCATTGTTTTCGTGGGTGGTTGGGCAGCCCCTTCTCCCCTCGGGCCTAATTGTGCATGCAGCATCAGAGGCACAGGACCGCTACATCGTTTCGCTCTCATTGCTGCCATATTACATTTATTATCCTGCTCGAATGCCATGGATGTCCACCACAAAACTGGACAAATTAACGCGTGGGTGGCCCAACAGGCGTTTGAGTCTCGGGTGAGAGGGTGGACAGAACGAGGGGGATCAGGACATGGACCGAGACCGAGACGGAGTCATGCATCAATGTCGTGATGAAGTAAGGAAGGCCATTCAGGAAAAGATTGCACTGAGAGAAGCGAATGGTTTTTCGACAATGAGAGTGTTTATAGCTTCATTTTGAAGAGAACTATACGTTATTTCTTCTATTAAGGCATTTCGTATTGTCCAAGTCTAGTCCACCCATTCTACTCTACAAGAACAATGTTTCGAAATGGCTATTGTTAAATCCCATTTTATAGCAAAGAATTGCCCAAAGTCAGTTCCCCGTGCTCCAGTTTCGTTTTAATTTCAGTGTGAAAGTTCGGCAATTGGGCATTTATTGCAAGAGCACTTGCCAGCGTCCATGTGGCTGCCACATGTGGCACGGCCATGAGTTCATCTGCGAGTATGTCCCGCCATCTGCCAGTTTCAATTCCCGATTCTCCGTTTCTCCGTTCCTCCCGCCGTTCTGCCGATCTGCCCCCTCGTCGACCCTGGCGATTCCCGTTGCTGTGTCGCGTGTCAGCATAAAAAGCCGGCTACAATGTTGGAAAGTCAGTCAGGCAACGTCAATTTCCGTTTGTTGTCGTCATTAAAATGCAAGCCAAGCCTCGCTCCGCTGAACTTTGGCACTACTTTTGATAATGATGACGACTACAACTGCAACTACAACGGCAGTCAGGGAAAAACGAGAACGAGTTGCAGAACAACAAATACGTAATGCTGAAATTCTATTAATTAGTTTGCCAAGCTGCCCATGTAAATGACACTTTTGTAGCACTTAAAGCAATTTACTGTGAAATGCGTAAACAAACTGACAGCCGGCTGACAGACGGTAAAAGCCAGGGAGAGAAGGGCTAAAGGTGGGATGAGCAAGTGGGACATAAATAGTTTTGTTATGATGCCTCTGCATTTATGTCGCTGGTTCGGTAATCGATGCCGTTGACAAGTCATTGATTGTTGGGTAAAAGAAACGTGTGTCAACTGGCAAGACCTCCCAAGTTGCGGCGACAAAAAGGTGCCCGTTTGCTGACAAGTGTAATGCGATAGGAAATTTGTTTGTTCGAATGTTTTAAAAATTTTTAGAGAAGGGAAGGCGTGATTTCGTAGGCATGGAAATTCCTCCAGTGGATGAACCGTGAAGAATGAGGCCGGAAATTGAAAATTGTCGGAGAGCTACAATTTAATGACGTTCACTTTCCCTCGTCTTTTCCATAACACATTGTCCGTTTTCTTGATGGCTGATGTTGCTGTTCCGATTCTGCGTTGCGAAAGTTTTGACAACATTTGCCACTTTGTCATGCCATTTTCATTTGCAACGTTTTGCTCTGCACTGGGAGAAAGCACTAAGTGGTAAAAGATTTTGGTTTTAACATTATCTTCAGCACAAATAAATTATTGTCCAAGAAATGTCGCCTATCTTAAAGTATTTCTATTTTTGTTCGATTATATTTTAAACGAAGGTTTTGTTTTATGTGTAGCACGTCACATTCTAGTCGCTCTCTATATTTGCTTCTGTGATTTTATTTTACTTTGTATTTGTTGTAGTTGGCGCTGCTCTTTATTCCCGCAGCCTTTTATTCCCGCCTCTGCTCGTATTATGACAAAGTCGAAAAGTTTTTATTGGTTGAAAAGAAAGGCGTGAGTGCAACGCGTGGCAAGTGGGGAAAACGGGAAGCCAGGCTATGATTTATTTGGCGCCCGAAACGAAAAACCAAAACGAAATGCAGCGCAACGAAATGAAGCCATCAAAAACGTTGACATCGTTACGCAAAAGCGGAAATGACAATGATGATGGGCGCCAAATGAAACGATGGTCACGCCCCGTCCTGCCCCGTCTCGCTCACGCCCTTCGTCCTTTTTCGAATGAAATGCAATGTGGTCGTGATTTGTATGTGCGGGTGTGAGTCTGTGTGACCGGAGGAGCAAGAGCGTGCGGGGTCGGGGTTGATTCCTGGGTTGGCTGCCATTAAAACGCGTGAAATTGAAAAGGCGAAAAATTGCAATGCCAACGGTGAACTCGAAACTACAGGAAAATGGCGAAAAGAGGGCAAAGTTTATGTGGGCCAAGTGTCGGAGGGAAAACGGCAGCAGCTGTTGCATTGATTCGCTTATCAGCGAGCCCAATCTCATTGTTTTTACGAGGGTTTTCAGCTCGTGGCAAGGATTACATGGAGAAAGTTAAGGCAGACCAGTTCTGTCGTTTAAGTAACCATTAACTTAGTATGGCTAAAAACCGTTGTCCTTTTTTTCAAATTTAAAAGCTTAGAGGTTTTTTAAATTCATAAATAAAGGAATAAAGTCTTAAAAAAATTTCGTGATTATTGATTTCAAATACTTTGTAAAATTATTAACATGCATTTAAAATCTTTTAATTATTACCCATGCTCACCCAAACACTCTTTTCCTTCAATGCCAATCCAAATCCGCCTAACAAACGTGTGTCTCTTTCTCTGTTTGCATTCACAGGTAGCGACCATGATGTCCTGCCCCCTTCCCATGCAATTACCGATACCGATTCCATCAATACACAAATCAGAATTTGCACCGGTTCACATTGGAGTCAAGGTAAGTTGATCCAATCCCTCATTACATTATCCATTCCAGCCATCTTTCGTCGACCGCACTTCCTGCTTTCCCATCCACTTCCTTTTCCTTTCCCAGTCCCTCCACTTAAACATTTGTTTGCTTGCCATTATTAAATAGTAAATTAAGCGCATAAATGCGAAAATCATGCAAATCTGCTGAACCCGATGGCAGAAAGTCAACAAGTGGGGCAAAATGCTAAATGTAAATGTTGCCAACCAACTGGAGCACACACACTCGGCGAACGCACACATGTCAAAGAGCCCGGTCTATTGTTGACATTATTGCAAAACATATACACACGCAGCGTATAGACCCAGCACAGATATGTACGTGAAATAATGTGCGACACTAAATCAAATCGTTGTTGCCCAAGATGGCGCCCCGCCCTCCGACAGCCTCCCGCCCTCATTTGACTGCGGCTTTAATACGAAGTGATCACATTTTAATGATACCGAAATGCACTGCACATTGTTTGTTTCTGCTGAAGAATAATGATGTCAAGCAGCTTTCGCTGTGGGGAAGGGGAGGAAAGAGTTTCAAACATTCCCACGGATTGCGTCACGTTTGATAAATGCTGCAGCACATTTTTCTTGATTTTGTTTGGGAGTCCTTCCTGTCCTCTCCTTTTTTTATTTATTTTTTTGTTTGTTGTCTCGCTTGAATGCCACACATAAATCTATTTTTGAATGAAAGCCACTCGCAGGATGCGTGGCGTATGCGCAATATTTCTTCTCGCCACAAGAGGGATATTTTTATACGTTCGTTTGTTTGTGGTTTGTTATCTGAAGAGGAAGCCGTGCTTATTGTTTGCGTAATGGACGCTCGTTAGCGGGGGTGCAACCCTCGGAGGGTACGAAAGCCGGTTGCAATCGGGGGTAGGTAAGAGTCTCCAAAAAGGAGGCTTTCCCAATATAAATGCGCTTTTAATTTATTTTCCAATCCTCTTCTGTCAGCTGCCCTTTTTCATAAATGACAGCGCCTGAAGTGGTCTTTTTACTTTTCAGACCCCGTGGCATTTTATCTTTATGAAAAATTAAATGATTTTGCCCACAAACCCGAAATAAACAAAAGTGTTTGTCACTTCAAAGGATACATTTACTTTGTACGGATTTTCTGTGTGCGGTTTCTTGTGGAATGCATGCAAATTGTCATACCAAATTGAGTGAAATTTTCATAAAAGTGGACAAACAGAAACAGAAATTCCCAAATAATTAAGCCGAGTATGCAGAAAAGTATGTAACACTATATGAAAATCGGACCTCATTTACCCACGCTTGTGCACTGTCATTATATCCGAATACCCGACTGCATGGCAATTAAAAAACAATCACAGAGTGTCCCTTTATTTGCATTCCTTCATTATCCATCAGCATCAGCTCAAAGGTTAACGAGCAGCCAATAAATCGCGATTTATGAAAACACAGAAAAAAAGGAAAATGCCACTGCAGCTTACCGGCTGACAGGCTTCCACAATTACGGGCTGAACCCGAACCAACCCTGCTCAGTGCGGTTAATATCCTGATCTGCCGACGCGACTAATTAAGGCAAATCGCAACACGCAAAGTAGTCCAATGATAACCAGTTCATAAAAAGGCAACAAAACCGTAACGGGGAAAATATTTAATAAAACGGCGGCCGGTGGAAAAAATCGGCTGAAATTAAACGAGCTGCCAGGTCCCGCTGACTGCTGCTGTTAAACCCAATTTCCTGCCCCGAGGTGCCAGCGGTGGAACTTACACTTGACCGCGCGGCATAAATCACGCGGGACGGTGGGTCGGAAGGGGCTGGTTGGGTGGGTTAGGCTAGCCGGGGGCATCTTCATTGGTCATAAAAAGGGCGTTTAAAAATTTTCGTGTAAAGGTGAGGCTGGAAAAATAATATTTAATAACAAAGAAATACAGAAGACAATGAAAAAGTCTGGTTTTTATGGGACAGAACATAAGGGGTGGTGTGTTATTTCTGCAGCTGACGCTTTTTTCAGAATTTAATTTAGTTTATAATGCTTCAATTGGTGATAAATGCAGGTCGGTACTTTATTTACACGGCCAGTAATCTTTTAATACCTGCATTATTTTTCGCGTAACTAAAGAAGATAATTTAACTTTGTAGGCGTTACTGGATCTATCTACAACTATTTGAACCTGGGCCATCTTAAAATGAAGAGTTTGTTTATCTCTGATTTAGTTTCGGATTAGAACACATAAACCATCTTGATCGTCGTGTCTTGGTTCAAAGGCCTTCAAGCTTAAGGACTTCCGCCATTCGCTCGTCCAGCAGCCACTCAGGTGTGCTCATCTATTCCCTTTGCCAGGTGGAAGGGTGATGATGAGGCCAGCACCCTCTACTACCCACTGACCTCACTATCCCGTCCATTGCCCCGTGAACTTAAAGGACAAGACAGGACCGAAACCGGTGACCGAGGAAATGCTTCCGCTGCTATTGTTGCTCTGGCTGTCGTGGTATACACGGAAAAAAGCTTGCGATAATACTGCTCATCAATTTTGTTATTATACTTTCATAAAATAAACATTAACCCGATAGTTAAACCAAATTATCATATAAAATTCTTTCTGAGAAGTGCGAGTATGGCAGCACGAAAACGCCTACAAATTAGTGTGGTTTTCAGGTTCATGTTATTTTTTCCAAGTGCTCGAACTGTATCTCCTTCTTTAACCGCCTTTATCTTCCTTGCTTCATCTTCTGCCGGCATTCACTCGCATTTGTTTTTCTTATGCTTCTTATTAATAATTTAAGCTGTGTTTCACTCCCCGACGAGGACAACGCATTGTTTGCCCGGTAATGTTTGTCTGTCTGAGAATCCAACTGCCCGACGTTTCCTTACAAAGGATTGCACCTCACTTACATTTTGGGACGTTGTGTTAAGTTCCCGCTTCCCACCACCCACCACCCACCTTAACCCATCAGCTGGCACAGGTTGTTTTATTTTTTATTTCCACTCAAATTGTTTTATTTGCAACATACACAGCGAAACACAGGGAAGACCCCAGACACTTGGCTTTATTACGGTGATTTTTCTTGGACGCATTCGTGAGCTGTCTCCCGCCGCTGCTCCCTCTCATTTTTCCTGCATACCTTTTGTAATTTTTATGATTTTATTTGGCTGCCTTGCCTCAACTTTTGATACGCGTTTTCCTCGCATTTCCTTTTCTTTATTATTGTAATTCATATAAAACAGAAAATGCAAGGGAGAGGTAAGAGCACCCAGTAGTTCCTCGCTCTGCGCCTCCTCATTCCCCACGATGTTTGCCTTTGTGCGATGCGTAATAAGCAAGAACAACAAAAGGTAAGAAACCTTTTCAAGAAATTAAAAGGAACGCTCGTCAAAGATGGGAGGTGGAAGTACCGAGGTTTGGGCTGGCAAAATACCGAACCCATGACCGAATATTCGTGGCGTAAAAAAACCTCGTGCAATAAGCAAGAAAGAACTCTACTATGAAACACCCTTTTTTTTAAAAATACAATATGGATGTTATAATAAAGGTTTTAGATATCAAATGTCTTATATTCAAGGAGCTATTTCCAAATTAAGTTCACAAATTTAATCTTAACATAAGCGAAAAAATTGTATTTTTTTATTATTCTGTTACAATTAAAGTTTGAACTGAAAACTAAGTTACTTAAAAGCTGCACTCCGTTAAAATTGCTCCATTGTTAAAGCTTTGCAAACTTTTCTTACATTCTCATTCTGCGTGCTTCTAGCTATCCCATATACCTATATACCTTTCCAACACTGGATACACTTAATCCACCAAGGACGTCGTCCTTTGTTGTCCTTTGCTGATGGTTTGATTCTTGGCTCAGTAGCTCGTTTCTTTTTTGGCTCCTAAGGAAGCGTTAAAAATTATAGTTATTTAGTGGGATTGTGAACACACAGGAGTAGCGTGGAAGTGCTGGCAATTTGCCGGATCTTAAGGACCTTGGCACATTAGGCATGCACGCATGGCCATCTTTTAAAATCAAAATTGCGTCGGCCCATTAGACCCGGCGTTCCAACAAAGGCTAAGGACAAAGGCTAATTATTCCCCCGTTTACGGCCGCAGGCAGCACAAAACAACCGTTAAATGAAAAATATTATTTTGTGTAGCCCGCTTTTGTGCGTGTCCAAACTATTCGGGCACGCAACTGGAAAGAAAAGGAGTGAGCTTACAAAATGGGGGTAGCCAGTTAACAAGCAGCTTGTTGCTTGTGGCATAAGTCAATTTGGGTGCGAGCAAGGGCAATACAAAAACTATTCGCCTCGGGAGGTACAAGAAAGAGATGCACAGAAGGAAAAGCACACACTTTAAAAACCACTATGATAATTTCGCATAATATTATATAATGAAAATTTCACATTATTTTTATCGCGTTCCATTTTATTTGTTGTTGATTTTGTAAATTCGTGTTTATAGAAGAACACTCTACCAACGTTTTTTAAGTGTACCTTTATAGTATGAGAGGGTCATGTGTGTGACAATCGAAAAGGGATACACATTAATTTCAATTAAGGCGGTGCGAAACGCCCCACCGCTTTCTCAAGCAGGCGGGCAGCTACTTGTCTTCCTGTTCGTGCTGCCCTTCGGCGTCTTGGAGCTCAGCGTTGCCCCGTTGTTCTTCTGTGATTCCATGTTCTTGTTCTTGTCAAGCGTGCGTTTTACTTACTGTTTTGCTGGGGTGTGGGAAGCATTATTTATTATAGTTGCACACAAAGGACAACAAGGACACAATGGCTTCTGTGGGCGACAGGGAAAGAAATGACACGAAAAGATGCAACTCCCAGGTGACTCGTTAAAATTTCAAGACGAAACAATTCAGAGCAAAAATTAGAGCGCAATTCAATATAATGTTTTAAATTTGCTTTTGATTAAGATAAGATTTATTGATTAATGACAGGGCTCCACTACAGGGTAATACGAAATCCCACAGTAGCTATGTTAAATATTATATTTAATTCACAGAAAATAAAATTGCAGAATTTGTGGCCAAGGACAGAAACCATATTTTGTTCCGTGCACTGAAATCCTTATTAGTAGCACTTTTCTAAAAATTTGTCAATGGTCGATGGAAACTTGAAAGCCCTATTGCAAACAAGCCAATTACTGCGGGACACTTTTAGCACCGGCGGGGGAGCATAGTCAAAGCAGGACTTACCGGGCACAGGTGCGCCAGAGGAAAGCGGCTTTAACCCTTAACAGCCCCCTGAGGTAACGACGACCGACGGCACACACATCCTTGGCAACGTTTTCCTGTTGACTTTGGCTTTACAGTTCAATATTTATTTTCGCGATTTTCACGCCGTGTGCTGAAAGATTGCTTCTCTGCAGAATCATGGCAGACCGAAAAGGAGCGCCCAGAGATGTCCTTCGTTCTTCGATGCTGTCGCATGTGGACACAACAAACACAAACGGACACATGCATTAGATGAGCTTAAATGTCGTCGGCACTGTTGCCAGGACTCCAGCTCCTTTGTTGGCCTTGTCTGCAGGTGTGCTCGCCGAAAGAGCGAAGGAAACTTGTTGACCAAAAACTGGAAAGACAAGCACACCGACTGAGACTGAAACACAAACAACGGGAGGGGGCGCAAAACTTTCGGCAAGCAAAAGTGTTGGGCCAGAACAAACACATTGTCTGTCTGACTGTGTGTCCGTCCGACTGGCCAAATAAGCATTATGAAATTTGCAAAAACTTTCCAATTGAAAGCGAAACTCCAGACAGCCGGGGAGAAAGTTTTTCGGGGTGGGCACCAACACCTTGAGACAGAAGTCCTCTCTGCGATTTATTTGCATATGTGGCTATAAATTTGTAATAAAAACTGCAAACGACCGCAAGGACTGGCGGGAAGGCCATCCTTAATACAGTCATCAGGAGAAAGGGTGCGGGTAAATGCATCCCCTCCTCCCGACAAACCACTTTTCCCCTTTCCCAACCCCTCGCTGGCTTTTGTTGTAACTCATTTGACATTATTATGTGAACTTTTTATGGCCTCTAAGGCTCAACACGAGCTTTGGGGCTTCGAGTGTGTGGAGAGTCCTAGGCGCACACACATCAATAAATTTCCCCGTCCTCCCCATCGTCCTTTTCAGTCCCCGTCCTGTATACTGGGCTCTTCCTGTCAAAGCTTGGGGTAATTATTATTCTGGTTTATGATTTGGTTTTGCCGGCGTCTTTTGAATTCTCTTTATTACACGTCTAAGGTGTCCTGTGCTGGCATAACATTTTTTACTCGACTTACGTGCGCATATCCTTCTGTTAACATTTGGAAGAGGTCGTCTGAAAAGTAGGCCAAAGTATCATAATTTTTATGGCACGTCGAATAGTTAATGCGCTTCTCATGTCTGGCATGGTAGGTTTGTCTGCACATCCTTTGTGGTTATGACCATGACTATGTTGATTAGATCATTTAACCCAAAGAGTCCTTATCTTTTAGGAGGCCAGAAGATCTAATCTGGCTGATAAAGGCTTAAAGGTCATGCTTTGAAATCATTAAAGTGTAGCCAACAATAAAATGCAAAGGTGTAAGTAATCGGACAGATCCTGCCATGCAACAGTGGTAAAAGGGGCGAGGGTACGCTAAGAAAGAACCATTTTTTTGGAGTCCATAAATTTTGTATCCTGAAATGTATTACGAAACGATTTCTTTTCTTATTTTGTTTGCCTCCTTAAAACTTTTTTCTAGCCGAAAACCAAATTAATAAAGAAATATTTTCAGTAATGGAAGGAATTTAGGAATTTTAGCAAACACGGTATTGTATTTTGCACTAACGTACCACTGTATTTTCACCCTTCCTCCGCTCTTATCTTACCTCCATCATTTGGCTTTGTCGCTCCCGTAATGCCAAACATAAAATTCAAAATCATAAAAAGAGATCAGGCACAGAAGCAACAATAACAACCAGGATTGGCATTCGCATAGAAAGCAAATACAAATATTGACATTGGAAATGCGATTGCTTCCGCTGGAGATTTTCCCATGTCTGTGTGGGCTTTCCAAATGCCGTAAATGTGTGCACTTAAGGAGCTGCGCCTAAGGATTCCCTTTGCGCGGCCTTACTTTACCTTTACGACGCCAATATAAATTTGTATTTACATTGCAATAATAAAAGCGGACCAACTCGTGGGTATTCAATACCGCACAACTTGCAGCAGCCGCAGGAACGATTTCTGATTTATGGCACTAAAAGTGCACTCAAAGTAGCGGGAGCAGCAGCAGCTCCGCCCGGCAGCCAATATGGCGACGTTTTTTAATTCCGCAGATAACAAAGCACTTGTGGGCAAAGCCGCCTCCGTCGCAGCCGTCGAGGGCAAATAGCAAATGGGGCAATAAGCTGGGCCTTTCAGCCGGCGTTTGGTGGCCGGAGCCGCTCCCCAGGCAGATAAAAATCAAAACTTAAGCGCCCTGGTTCGATGCAGTGAGTGCAGTGGCGGAGCCGCAGCAGGAACAGCCGAAGCTGCAACAGGCGCTGCGATAACAATTTCTAATAAAACCACATGACAGCCATTTGCCACGCCCACACACATGGTGGAGACTACACACAGAAAAATGATGGGAGAGGTGACATCTATTTAGTAATGATTTGTGGAACCTTATTCATTGCTACATTATTCGTTACGTAGAATAATCCCCGTAAATTATCAAATGAGATACTTCTTACGCTAAATAATTTGTTCAAATAGGCATGATTTTATTATAACCGCAGTGTAGAATGTTACGGGCGCAATGCGTGGATTATTGCAGCGCTGAGTTTGCCTTGGCCATAAAGTCGTATTATCCTTGGTTGTGTAAACCAGGCTAGAGCTCTGCATGCTGGGAAATTGGAAATATTTATAGCCCGCGAACGCACATACACACATGGCGTATACTTGATGTGGCGCAACGATTATATAATTGCCTAATTACTCAAAAGGCCCGCAAAAGTTTGCTCTTAAAAACTTTCGGAACCGCGAAAAATTAACCATAATGTTCTAAAGAAAATAACTTTGATGCAACCAACTTATGTCTATGCCAGAGAGTTTTGATTGAGGTTGGGGCTCTGATTTTGACTCGGAAAGAATGATGGCCAGAAATCGGCGTAAAGTACTTGAGCTTAAGTGCGCACAAAAGCGAAATCCTCAAACTTTTCAAAAAAATGTGGAGGAACCCTTTCATTTTTTCGCCTTGCAGATTTTCTGCGTAATACTTATTGCCTATTGTGTGTGAACTTTTTGAATAGCGGGAAATGAGTGAGAGTAAATTTGTTTATGTTCCCTTCTTCTTGCAACCAGTTTTCTTGCCTATTTTTCTGCTTCTGTGGCGGTGCCTCTTTTGTTGTGAAGCTCGCGCAATTTGTCTTAAGTGGCCACCACCACTCTCAAGGAAAACCACCGAAACCACCCTGACAGCTCCACCAAGACCCAACCCGTTGGTTGCGTGTAAAAAAAAGAGTAGAAAACGGCATAAAGTATGCAAAGCATTTGCATTTAGCATTCAACAAGACAAACAAAAAATGAAGTGCGAAGCGTCGAAGCCGCGACAAATTTTCCAACTAACTGGCGACCGAAAAAAGGAAAACAGATGAAAAGGATGCGTAAAAGTCGAAAAAAGGGTTGCTTTTTGGGTTTCCTTCGTGCGCTGGCTTTTGTGCTGACAAATTCAGGCGTGATAAGTTTTATGTGCGCTTATTTGACTGTTTTTAAATAGACCCAAGGATCAGCAAAGGAGTGGACGGGGAATGGCCGAAGGCTGCGAGGAGTTTTTAGGCCAAAGTTAAATAATTGATGTTGACAATCAACAAAGCAAATAAAGTAGAAGTAGAAGGCGTGCTTGGGGTGTTGAGTGAAATGAATGAATAAACTTCTGGGCAGGTCGAAGCCATTATCCCTCAAGCTCTTCAACTTTAAGGAATTCTTCGTTAATAAAGGCATTTCGCGGTAAGCAGTGAATAAAATTTAATTAAATTCACTTCGCTTGATTTTTCCGTCTGGCAGAAGGATAAATACTGTTATAAATATTAAAATCTTATTAACCAGAGCCGAAGCGAACGTGCTCGAAGAAATCAAGCCCAAGCACAAAAGGGCCAAAAGATAAAAATGTGTCAATTGGGAAATCTATTTTGCGGATTTGGCAGCGCACCACTCAATCAAAGGCTGAAATCGCACATGTCTGCCGGAAAGGTTGGGCTCCTGAAGAAGACACCTGAGCAGATGCCTACGCCTGCTTCTCCTTTTTCCACGCCCCTCTCATCCACGCATATTTAAGGAAAACTTTGCCGCCGCCAACGTCGTTGTCCACACATAAATAAAACATTTGCGGCCTGCGGACTGAGGATGAATAGGGAGATGGATGACCCATTGGCGCAAGATGACAGGCAGCAACAGACGCAGAGGATAAGAGGAGGCAAAAGGAGCAGGAGCTCCAAGCAGGAGAAACAGCAGCCGGCCGGATGCAAGATACAGGAAAATCCCTTTACGAGCGAGCGGAAGTGCGTACAAAATGATTCAACCCCACCCCACCCCACTCCACCCCCGAGACCTCATTGCCGGCGCTCTGTGTGCGCTTGGTCAAGCAGATACTCCCCCCGCATACTCGGCATACACCGGCAAAAAAACGAAACGGGAAGCAGAGATATACACGAAAAGACCAAAATAGTTAATGATCTTTAAAATTATGGAGAATAATGGAAGAAACATAACTTACACTCCTAGTAGTTTTAAATAAAACTTTCATAATTACGTATCTCACTCATTTTATAACTGGATCCATATTTAAGTTTTCAATATCAATATGGTACTTTTAATTATCAAACCTATTTTTAATTTTCGTTTGCCGGCGGATAGTTCAGTGTTGAATCGCTTTTGAGACAAGAGCCAAAGAAAGCGGTTTGGGGATTCCTTCCAAGGGGATAAAAAGGAGGATGGAGATGGGGATGGGGACGACGACATGGCCATTTCAGCGTGCAGCAAATTGAAATTGAAATTGGAAGAAGCGAAACGAAATGAATTCTGGGTACGCTAACTGGCCGACCAGCTGATGGCCGTTGCCGGCTTCCTGCTGCGAAATGCTGCGAAAAACTGAACCCAAACCTGAGTCAAAACGCATTTGCTGGTGGCATAATTGGCGCTTATTTCCTGGACAGATGACGACGTCGTCGTCTCGGCATTTCATCAAATGTTTTTGTGCCTGTCGTTTTTATTGGTCACTAGAGGATGATGGCTGCTGGGTGGAGGGGGTGATTTCACAGGGGGAGGTGGCCTGCACTGTGATTGACAGCTGGGTGAAAGTTTCCTTTGTGCACGGCACAGATTATGTATAAATCTCAATAAATTTCAATAAGCTACAAAACTTGTTGCCCCAGCTCCTTTGAGTTGCTTTTGAAAGTTTTTATTTTTCGCTCTTTGCATTTTTTATGGCCCCCAAAGTTGTTCTTTCTTCCCTTAATTCCTCTATTTGAGGCCCCTCTTCCGATCGTCCTCTTTTTCTGTGTGCGTAACTTTATCAAATGAAGCGTATTAGGGCTAAAACTTTTAATTGGTCAAATGGCTGACAGATTGTGCGCTTAAGTGATTTATACTCACACACACCTACGTTCTCAAAGAGTCAAGCTTCTGCCTGCGTACGAGCGTGTGAGTAAAGTTGACTTTTGCACTTTTGGCGAGTCTGAACGAACTAATTTTAATCGGATTTCGGAAGTGTTCTCCAGTTAGTGCTTCGCCCTTATACATGAAATGGTTTTTATTATAAAAGAAATGCATATTGGTAGACTAGGATTACGAGTTTTTAGGGTGTAAAAGAAGTTATTTCCTGCATACAATCCGTGAACATCTTCTGACACCCAGACATCGGGTCCCACGTACCTATAACTATGCAACAGTTTATAAATTTTGGGCTCAAACACTTTAAGCAAAAATCAAGTTGCCTGTCGGCAGTCAAAATTAGAGTGAAAGACCTAAGGGGCGACTTTCCGCTCACAGAGCGTGAAATATATATCATCATGTTTTTGATAAAATATGCTGAAAATGAGATAAGCAGCAGAAATCCCATTGGTGTTCATGGCAGCAGAGACAAATGCACGAGCACACACAGGAATTGGAAAGGACGCAGAGTGGGACACAATTGCGTGGATAAACAAACATGGGGGATTGCTGGATGGATTCGTGTTAGTCCAGCATGCCAGGGATTCAATTTCTCAAAAGGAATTTTTGAGCAAGCAGAGCACAATGTGGCAGGAGAACATCAGTAGACAACGGAACAGATTTGTCTAGGGGGAAAAATGGAGGAAGGAAAAGCAAAGGTTACCGAAAACAACTGCAAGTAAATTACAATTTAAGTGAATTTTTCATGGTGTCGACAGCACGAGCAAGACTGTTAGCCCTTTTTTTGTGTGTGGCCCAGCTAAAGAGAACCTCGAATAATCCACCAACAAGCCCAAGTGCAGAGAAGCTGAAACCTCAATGACTGAGAGACCGAAGATTTGTCGGGTGCAAATTGAATAAAAGTGGCAGAAAAAATGTTGCTAAATTATGCAGCAGCGTCAACAGAGGAAGGAGCTGAGAAGCAGGCTGAAACACCCTTGATGTATCAGATAAGCTAATTTACTCACATAAAAGACGAAGGATCAAAATTGAACGGAATGGGTACAAAGTAAGTCAAGCAGCTCAAGTCTTAGTCAGAGTTTAAGTAAATCCCCGGTGGGTAATGAGGCCATCTTTCAACTAATGCAGGAAACACCTTAAGAGTGCTACCAAGAATCAGAATCCAACAGTCTTTTATTGCCTTTACTAAAGTTTGGTTGTTACTTAATTCATTAAGTTTTTGCTAGTCACCTGATCGTCCTGAAAACGTCTTACAATGGTGTCCAGAAATACTCGTGCTATAGCTAGATTTAGGGTTTATCCGCAGCGTAAACGATAGTTTACACCACCCAAGCACACTCGAACTCTAACCCACTTGGTGGGAGTGTGTGCGTGAGGGTATCTGTGCACGAAGCAACAACATTGTCGGTTCGTTTTAAAGCTAATAGCAGCCACTTCATTTGTGTCACTCGATGGCACTTCACACGTGACAATGACAGCAGCAGAGCAACAACTACGGCGGAGACCCTCACATGCACAAAAAGACGTACGCTTTGCCGGTAAAGTGGGCGGTTAGGGTGGCCACACCCCCAACAAGTTTACAAAATCTCCAAAATAAATACACGCCAGTCAGCCACGTGGGATTTGCATTAGCAGCTCGCACTGGTTTGGCTTTCCCGACTTTGGATGTGTTCCTAATGGCATCAACATATGCAGAAAGTAACAAATTATATGGCACATTTAACCTTCGTGCAATGGGACCGTGAATGCGGAGGCGACTGTGTGACCCGCCGGCTTAAATGTGACCCGGTGACCCTTGAGTAGCAGTCACGCAGAGATGTGAAAAAGGAACCCTAGGAAGTAAGAAAAGAAGATTAACAGTTGACAGTAGATTTAATATAATCTTTGATTTCAATGTGTGTGCAAATCTGAAACTTGAGATTTGAAAAACATTTAATTGACTAGGATAAACAAATTATGAGGAGACCAATAAACGTAAAGTAATCGCCCTCGTTCGAATTTTATTTTGATTGACGAGAAAAATAATGGGGCTAACATTAACCTAATAGTACGAAATAAAGCGGCTACATGGTCCACGCTATTTCAACCTACTTCCAACGCTTTGTTTTGATTTGTCGCAGGAACACGTTAACCCGCTAATTGTTCAATTTGCACGTTGTTTAGTCAAACGTTATTGAGCCGTTAATTAGTCAAATTAGTTGATGTCAGCCCGATAATTTTGGGTATGACACACATCTGCCACGTGTGGCGGATGCAATTGCAAAATGTTTTTCCCATAAAAGTCAATTGAGCGTTAAATTATTTTTAATGAATTACACGCAGTCCGAGCGAATTTCGTATTAAATGCACTTCCGGAAAATGAGGGAAAGCTTTGGGGAAGGGAAGAAGAGCGGAGGGGTGGAAGGGGGCCTGGCGCCTTGAAATTAACACTTCTCAACCTAATTTGATATTCATGCATTTCTCATGAGAGCGACAGGGAGACGATGAGGACGTCAAAAGAAAACTTTATCCGTGGCAAAGTGATGGGCGGAAAGTTGTTGGCCCGGCTGCAACGTCAAGGAAAAGTGCGAAAATTCCCCAGCCGGTCTTGGCGGCTTCTTCTTCTGCTCCTGCTTCTCCTGTTTCGTTGTTAATTTTTGTTTTTTCTCTTCTTTTTTGTAAGTGTCTTTAACGATAAAAGCCAACAGAGGAGCAACTGGGCTTAGTCCTTTTCGTGAGAGACTCATTGAGGCCTAAATGTAAGCCCTTTTCACGGCCTTGTTAAACATTTCTTTGCATATAATTAAAAACCAGAAGCAGCGAACACAAGTTAAACTGGCTGCCAATTTTGTTGGTTTTTTCGCTGGCTGGTCTGATGTAATTTTCAGCCACAACATATTACGGCCTTTAAGCTGTTTTAATGCCCATCATCGGCTACCTCTCCTTTCTTCCAGGACTCCAACTCCTCCGTCTCTCAATTGCATTGCGTGTAATCTTTTTAAGCCTTTCTTTGTGTCCTTGGGCGCATCTAATCCATAGTTTACCCCTCCTTCTGGGCAAGAATGGAATTGCATCCAATAATTTATGCTTCCAATTTTTATGGTAACTCACTTATTTTTATTCTTATTTTATGGTATTTCCTCGGGAGATTTCCCAATTTTACGGGCATTTTCAGTATAAAAATTGAAGTGAAAGAACGATATTAGTGGTAATTTTTTATGCATGTGCGTTTGGGCTTGTTTATTTCCACCCTCTTGTGATTTCCTTCATTTTAATTTGCATTCTTGGCCTTCGCAGGGTGGAGATTGGGATGGTAAGTTTGTCACAATTCAATCAGGAGGCTGTTTTCCTTTTTTATTCGGGGGCTTTAATAAATAAATACGAGCACCAAATTACATTTGGACCCCGAGGGGAAAAGGCAGGCACTCAATAACTCGCAAGGTAGAACCCCCCTTTTTCCCCTTTGGCCTTCCACCTTTTCTCTCCCCCTAATCAACAACAATTCACTTTCACTCTCAAGCGATGCTCATATGAGGAAAATCCAGGAATAAACAGCGGGAAAGAGGAAAATTGCTGGAATGGGAGAGTCAAAAAATGTGATTTGAATTTTTGCCTTGTTTCTTTTTCTGGCCAATTTGCAAATTTGCACAAAGGGGTGGCAAAGAGAGAGAGAGAGAAGGCAGACAAGCGGTAAAGCAAATAAACAGTTAATGCTTTTATGCAAATTTATGCCATTAACACAAATAAGCACAGCCCCAGTCGAAATTTGAAAACAATTTGTCACTCAAAAGTCACTTTTGCTTGCCATCTCCCCTCCCTCCCCCCGAATATTCTTTGTCTTTTCTTTTTCATCTACCAGCCTCTCCTTTCTCCACGTGTGTGTGTGTGTGCCAGGACAAAGCAGGAAAAACAAAATAAAAGCACCACTAACAAGTGCAGAGTAAAATAAAAAGCCAAGGCGAATGAGCCCACTAAAACCGATGATAATGAAGATGCCTAGTCAGTGTCTTGGGGGTGGAGTGGGTGGCAGGTGGGTGGGGAGTGCCTGTGGCAGTGACAACAACACGGGGCAGGAGCACTGCCAAAAATCAAAGTCACTGAAAATTAAAAGTAATTTGTTTGCTAAAACACCCAAGACATTAGGCTGCTGCGGGGATCGCGGAAGTAGGGGTGGGATGGTGGGGTGCTCGGGGTGGGATACGCCCAAATTGAAATGTGAAACTCATGCCAAGTGGCATGAAGACGGCGACGAATCAACTAAGTGTGGCAGTTATAAATAGAGCTGCGTGGTGGAAAAGTTTTAAAAAATTGCACATAATGCCAGACAGTCGTGGAAAGGCGAATACGGAAGTCCTTTCCATCTCCTTTTACAAAATGACGAACAATTTTAGTTCCCAACTTGTTGAAACTGTATTGTATCCTCAGACTCATGACCTTTGAAGGTAATAAAATGAGAAAAACAATCCAAGCGCAGCTAGCCCACTTCCCGCGACTGTGTGCTGAACAAATCAAAGTGCCTCCTCTCCTGCGCTGGTTTGCCTGTTTTTGCGAGTTGATTTCTCACTGGCAGCCCGAAAGTATGCAATGAACAAAAACGCATTAATAATTGAGGAGCTCGGGTGCTGCCACTTTGTTCTGCCCCAAACCCACCTCTCACCCCACCACCCATCCCATGTTTCTGCTGAATGCGATATTTTAATGCAGCATATATAAATGGAAATTACATTTAAATTACATTTGATCTTTTATTTAAAGTTGCTGATTAAATTTTGATTTTATTCCTCTCATTTCAGGTGAGTTCTGGTCGCAATACTTGTTCGCGTGGCACCTGAGTAAGTTTAAAGTTGCGTTATAAATCAGTGCAGCAAATTATGATAAATTATTATTTGTTATGGACCAAGAAGCGCGAAAAAATTCGAATAGCAAATCTATTTTCATTAGGTCTGCCAGTCGAATTTGTTTCCTCATGCCACTTTGGCCAAATTCATTCCCCTTATTTATTTATTATGCTAAAGTTTGCCCGCTTCCTTTGTTGTTCCTGTTGTTACGCACAAAGTTTGGCATATTTTGAGAACTTTATTATTAGCATGGGGGCAAAGGGTGATTATGGATCCACTCAATACTTGCGATTTGCGATTAAATTTAAATACTTCTGAAAATTCCATCAGCCCCCTTACTGGCGGAGCATTTCAATTAAAATGCCTCCGAGAAAATGCTTTCAAGCGACATAAATTTCATATCGACCACATACAGCAACAAAAACCAGGCGGCAGACGACTTTTGCTTAAATGCTTTTGTGGCTGCCCCAGGAGCACATGCAGAGAACTCAAAAATGCAGTCCCAAACTGGTTTTTATTGCAACCGCAGGAGGGAAAAGGAGGGCAGTGCACATACCATTCGCAATGGACTTGTTTGCAGACTTTGCTTCTTGAACTTGGCCAAAAGCAGAAAAGAGTTGCGTCGGCGCGACGATCTGTTGCCTTTTGTTTTTGCAACTGGCAATACGCTCGTGTTTGACTTTGAAATTTGAATTCGCCAACTTAAAGCGCTGCGATTGTTTTGCCCGCAGAGCACGCCATGCAGAAGTGCGGCTTGGTGCAGGAATTGCGCTGCCGCTGCTACCAACTTCATTAGGGTCAATAAACGCCAGCGCATAGATACAGATACTTCTATGGCCATATCCATGACTGTGTGGCCATGATCGTGACGTTGATTTCCGCACACCAACTGCATTTTTTACTTGGGCATGTGCTGTGCCGGAGTTTCAAGCTGAATGAACTGAATAGGAGGGAAACCTTTCATAAAACGTATAAGATGATTTGATAACAAATTCTAAAAAGCGAAGAAACATACTCAAAAGTATTTAAATTAAAAGTATTAAATACATACAGAGGAACAATATATATATAATTTTAGATATTTCGCAGTTAAGAATGATAGATATTTGTGATATTCCATAGAGTCACTCTCTCAGGAGAATAGCTCAACATTTCCCATTTCTGCAGGCGGCAGACACTGATAAAGCCGTGGTTTCTAACCAGTTTCCTTGGCATGTTTACAGCACGGCTTTTAGTCTGCGATTTTTGTTACAAATTTAGTTGCAATTCATGAGAAATGTTACGCTACGCGACGCGACGACAAGTGTTGTAACTTTTCTCATGGCCAACAACGATCAGTCATCAGGCAAAGTGTGTTGTAGTTTTTGTGGCCAAAATGGTCAACGTACTCTTCCCGGTCTTGGGAGCCGCGAGTGGTTGGACTAGTCTAGCGACTCTTGTCTAGGGGCTCTTGGCCGTGGCTGCTGCTCTTGGCCCAGACAGTCGCAAAGTCGCGAGTAGCTGTTAGAATCTGCATTCTTGTGAGGTTATTCAAATGCCCAGCCAGCCAGAGAATCTCCACACTGGGGGAAACTCGTTGCTAGAATATAGTTCCTAAGATTTATTTGACCAACATGTGTGCATTTGACCAAAAGTAACACTGTCGTTAAATCATTTTTATATAATCAGAAAATTGTATTCTGATGTTTAAGTTATACTTTTATTTTTGCGACTTATTTAAGTAGGTGACTTTAATGACCCGATTGTTAATCATATCCCCCAACTTGAAAAATAAGTTTGCCGCAGTATCCAGTTAGACTGCGCATCAGTTGTTGCTGTGCTGTCTGCTGCGCTGATTTGCCGCCGGAAGTTGGCCAGAGCTGCTCCGCTTGTTGGCCAACCGACGGTTCGCCGAGCCATCTGCCGACGCCACTCTTCTACTGCTGTTAGTCAACAGCCGAAAGCTCTGTGGCCTTAACAGCCTCGCCCCTTCGTCCTTTTCGGAGCTCTTCGAAAGCTTTCAGCTCAGTGCCGAGCTTTCTGTTGGCCAAGTAGGCCCCTCTTTTGGTATAACAGATGGGAGGTAGCCTCGCTTTCGTTGCGTGTTTCCTAAAACCGGTTTCCTCGCACACCAGTTGCGCATTTATTATGCATGGAATCGTGTGGCATGCCACTTCTTCCTGTTGCTTCGCTGTTTGTGTGCCAAGTGCTTGGGACTTGAAGCTCGGAGCTTGGAACTTGGCTCCGTGCCTGCTAGAGCCAGCCAGCCAGCCAGAGTTCTCCGCGCCTCGCTCGCCTTTTGGCCCGATTGCGATCAGTTTCTGTTGCCTTTTCTCTTTCTGTTTTTGTCTTCGGCTGGCTCGTTAAACCTTGGCCTTGAGGCCCTTAAATGGCGCGCTATCGTCGAAATAAACAAACGAAAAAATGCGAAAAAAAACGAGTAAGAAAATTATTGCAGTGGCAGTTGCCAAACTGGCTTTAGACAGCTTCTCTACTTTTTATACCCTGGCTAAGGATACAGTTCCGTTGTGAAAACGAGTGCAACTTTAATAAATAAAGACATAAAAAGACATATATTTTTTAATAACATTTTTTCATGTCAGATACGGGTTCGATTTTAGGGTGTTATGTGGAACAATTTAGAAATAAAAAGTTTTTCGATTTTCTTTCCTATTTACTCAGGAAGCGATCGATTTGCAAGGGTATTTCGCAATCGAGTTCTTAAAGTTTTTCTTCCTTTTCCGTCTCGGCGTGATGGAGGCTCATTATCTATCCGCCGGCTTCTTCGTCCGACTGCCGCTGCTGGCATGAAACAAAATCGCGGCTTGGCCTTCGCTTTCATTGTCTGTCTACGGGTCTGGCTTCATACACTTCTGCTGCCTCTTTTTAGATGGCGCGGCTTAAAGCCAAGCTAAAGCCTTTGTGGCCGTTTGCACTGGTTCGTTTTTGATTTCATTCAAATTCATTGTTTGGCGCTGGCAAAAGTTTTCCTGAACATTGCAGCTCATTAGCCGTTAGTTTCATTTCTGTAAACTCAGAACCGTAAGCACAATAAATCACAATTTAAGCGGTGAAACCGAGAGGAGGCAGCCATAGTCTTGGCCATATAATTCCTTCCAATCAGGCTACTCCTTCTCCACTGCCGTATTCTTTCTTGGCTGTAACGCGAAGGTCGCCAAAGGTAAACTCCGCTACAGAAGCAGCGTCGTATTATATTTTCCATTGTTGGCTTTGCTTCTTGCCACTGTCTCTATCTGCCTGCGTTGCTCCTCTTGCACCTTCTTGATTTCAGTTACCAAATTATATTCCGCAACGACTTTTGACTTCATTTTTTGGCTCAGGTCCGCTGTTTTTCTACCTAGCTTTCATGCCCTTAGCTAAGGTATATTCTGTATGTGTTAACTCGAGAGTTAAGTTTATAATTTTAGTATTAATTTAATTTAAAAATTATTTATTTATTTTCGGTTAATGCGTGCTGTTTGTTTAAAAAAATAAATTATCAAGGAAATATAAAATATAAATGGATAATTCGAAGCCTCCAAAGATAAACGTTTAATACCCGAGCGAGGATGGTATACTTTATTTTTGTACAGAGTAAATTCTAGTGCTTATAAATCGTACTTTGTCTAAATGCTTCTGGCTTACCCTTTTTGTACCTTGTTTGGGTAAATTGAAATTAAAATTCCTTAAAATCCTTTCCTAGTAGTTTTCTTTACTTAACCCTGCTGTACTGTTTCATTTGGCTATTAGAGGAGTTAAACCTGAACTTACCTTATCTCTCTTTATTTCACTAAGGTTAACTTACTCTGTTAAGTTGCCAGTCATTGTCTATTTATTTGCTGTAGGCTTTTGTTAAAATATCTCCATTGTCGTTAATATAACAAACAACAAAAGAATAAAAATTCGTTTGAAGCGTATCTAACATGGTATCAGTGGCATCCCTTTGAAGGACTCTCCAGTGGTTAATCCAAATCTGCTTAGGCAGCTTTCAGCGCTATTCATTCGGTCTGCAGTTCACACTTGGCTCAAATTAGGCATGTAACAAGTTTCCTTTTGATGGCTGTCCCAAAAAAATATGTCAAATGGGGAATGAGGGAGTGGAATGAAATACTTCTGTCAAGTGGCAAACATAATGCTTTCCCGCCCAATTCACGCTAATGAAAAGCTCGGGCGACATCAATACCCGTGAGTCGGAAATCAGAACTCAAGAAGGGACGACGCAAGTGGCGAGGTAAATAAACTTAAAAAGTGCCACTCGATGTGGGTGGTGGTGCTATATTGGGTGAGTGGTCATTCAGTCAGTCAGTCAGTGTGCCAGGATATGCCAAGTAGTTGTCGCCCACGCCTGAATTCCTTTTGGCCTCCTTGAGCTGGCTGGGTTGTTTCTCGGCCCAATCCGCTTATCGGGCATGGCTTGTTGTTGTCCTTATTGGTTGTAAGTGGTTACAATGAGATTATGCTTCATTACGCGGCCAGGCCAGGACTTTCCGACTCTCCTCCGGGCCTGGTACTCGTTGGCAAATCATAACGAGCTCTCTGCGCGCCATTAGCGTCGCGCTGGCTGGCGATAATAGCTAAAGCACTTGGGCTAATGGACGACGTGGCTGCCCTGCTTCGATTGATGCAATTGTAAAATGCTTTCCTGCCTTTTTTCGCCACACCCACACTCGCATACAGGCGCTGGAATCTCAGATATGCAGTCTGCTAAAATCCTCAGACTTTGCTGCTCACGGTCATGATGATGATGATGAAGCTGTTGTGGTGGCTGATGCAATGATGGCTCCCCTCCTCATTTATCCGACTCTCTGAATCCGCCTTGTGAATCCACCGATTCTCCGCCACAGCGCTGCAAAATGCCTGTCGATGCCAAAGTTGCCAAACTTGTTTCATTTGCGGTCCAAATATAATTGCGACTGCGTTGAAACTTCACTCTTCGCTTGCTTTACCTGCACTGGTAAAATTGATACAAAAAATTGCTGTAATATCGATCTCGCTAAGTTCAGTTTAAAACCTAGCACTACAAAATTGGAAATTAAGATAAGGGAGTTTGAGCGTCAAATTAAGTAAACTAATATTAAATAACTTAGTGACCAATATGTGCTACGTAAATAGACTTTTTTCTCTGTGCACCTTCTCTGCTCACCGCCTTTTACACCGACTTGCTCCTTTGGCTGTTGGTGCATTTAAGCCTTTTTTGACTGGAATTTCGTTATTGAAAATGTTTCGTTCATGGAGATTGCATTGGTTTTGGTGTGGAAATCGAATCCCGATTCCGAATCGGATCTGCATTTGCTTTGGGTCAAGGGTGGGTCAATAAGAGAAATGAGGTTACAATAAAGAAACATTTATTTTGAGGGTATTGCTGTGGGGTGTTTAAATAAGTAAGGGAGTTTCAGGACATTTTAATGGGGCTGCAAATCAGCGTTGAGTAATATTTGTGGCTCAGACGACAAAGTTCATGGTCAAAAGCCAATAGTAGCATGCAACTTGCTTCCCTCCTAGAAACTTCATGTTGCATGCTCCACTGAACTGAAGAACAGATTAGAGACTTTGGGAAGGGACTAGCACTTGACTGGCAATTATCTTGTTGATGCCATGACAAGATCGAATCGGAGCTGGGATATGCTCCAGAAATAATGATAAAAGGAAAAAAGCGAGAAAGATCGCTACATGAGTGATGTTCTCCAGGGAATATTGCCATTCAATTTGCATTTTCCAGCAGCCTGCTCTGGGCACCATAAATTTTGGTTAAATAAACCAAGCGACAGCGGCGGTGCACTATAATTCTATTGCCATGTGTTGGGAAGGAGTTATATCTGGGGGGCGAAATGAGGGCGGGGCAGCTCAAAGGCGACACATACCAGCGGCGACTTATGGCCAAAAGCAGCAGTGGAAAGAATGCCGTGAGCCAAGTTAAGCTCGAGAGGAAGCCAGGAGGAGAAGAATCCAAGAGGGGGAGCACTTGCAAGATGCATCTGTCTCTGTCTACAGCTGCATCCCATTCCCTATCTGTGCTGCATGCAATTCTGCCGTTTCTGCCATTTCTGCACTCGGAAAAAACTTTATTTGCTTAACTAATTATTTCTTACGGACATTAAATGAAATATTAAATCAAAATAGTGTTTTGTTTTATGATATCAAAACCTTAAGTTAAAATCTCATATTTAATTGTGCAAATATTTTCTCTCAGTGCATAAGAACAAGCAGTCAACCGAGGGCCAGAAATGGCTGGAGAAGAAGGCTAGCAAAATAAAAAATAGGAGATAATACTGGCTGTATAAGAAATATTCGAGTGAATTAAAATGTGGCAAGTTGACTGTATCGTGCATTTTGTTGTTGGTTCGCTGGTTGGCTCCATATTGCCTTCTTTCCCTCCTCTCACTATTCTGTTGGTGGGTCGCCAGATTCGCTTGGCTTCATTTGCCGGGCCGAAGCTGCAACTTTAGGTTGGTCTTGGTCTGGAACCTCGCCTGGGACTGGGACTAGGATATGCTGTTACCGCATATTTCTCTCTAAAAACATTCAACTTGCAGCTGAATGTCGTTTACGGCTCGAAACGTTCTGGTCTGGGTTAGTTTTTACTCTATAAGCAAAAGCTTGCAGATGGCGTTATTAGGACAAGCTCTAAAATTAATATAAAATATTATGAGTTTCGGTAACGCTCTTAAAGCGTTAGAAAAAGTCAACATAAAATACGTGATAAAAAGTTTGCAACGAGAACGGGAGTATTTTCCATTAGGGTATTCAAAGATTCGACTATTACCCTCGCACAAACCCTATGGGCTGCCAGTGCAGCCCTGGTCCGCCAGCTTGTTGCACTTGAATTGCCAAGTCAACAGCACTGGGAGCCGACTTTCTTGGCTGGTTCTCCTCTAGCTTTGGCTCTAAGCCCTGTTGTGGCTGTTGGTTGTTGGCCATTCGTAGCTGGGTTCTGGCAACTATTCCCGGCTCAGCGACAACGCAGCCGAGATTGAGATTCATTGCCTGTTGCATGCCTGAGCCGTTCGACTAACTGCTGCCTCCCCTCCCCTCCCCTCGCCATCCACCACCCTCTTCTCCTCTGGCCAACGGGATGGCGACTTGGCTAGTAGAATTATGCGACTGCATTGGACCAACACACATAAATAAGCGGACCCAGCCACATACTTTAAGCCGTATGTTTGTGTGTTTCTTGTGTCTGGGGTGGCATGTTGCTGTTGCAAGTTGCACGTAGGCAGCGACTGCAATCTTTGCGGCTTTGTTTGTGTTTGTCTCCGATGCGATGGCTGTACTTGGACGACTTGTTGCTGCAACAATGTTGGCAGAAAGTAGACTGTGGGGAAACCCCGCCCACCCGATTATCAAATTGTTCAGCCAATTGAGCAGAGTTTTATGTAAAGCGAGGCCATACCATTTTCGGCAACCAATTTTAACGGCTTAATCAATATTTGAGCTTGAAATTTATTTTTTGTTGCCCTGCCTTGCGTTTTTTACGCTCTCTGCAGGTAAGCTGCGTTTTACATTTTTTTTTTATGTTGTTGTTTTTTAGCAACCTATAGCAGTTACAACATCGGGCTAATACGGGCCAATACTGGGGGCTGGCCAAGGTACAGGGGGTAAAAACAAACGCAAATCATTTAACGAGCCCAGCTTAGACTGGGGCGCATATTGTTTTATATGTGCCCCACGACCCCCAGACTTCCATCCTATTGTCCTTTGCCGCTACAAAAAGTACACTGACAGAATCCGAAATATAAAAAAAAATTGTACACTACATAAATTAGTTGTTTTATGTTAAGTCTTTTACATGTTTTAGAAATTTGAGAAAAGAACAGAGTAAAGTAAAGTTAACATAACAAAAATGATTGACTTCGATATTAGGTGTAACCAATATTCAAATGACCTATATTCAGACAGCAAGCTAAGTCAGCAACACTAAATACAGAATTTAACATAATCATCTGATTTTTGGGCAGTGTATAGCCATGAAAGTTGCCAGCAAATTGCGCGTAAATCCCATAAACCGTTTACAACTACAACAGCTCTCATCGGCGTCATCGATGACGATGCTGATGCCCATGTTGTTGTTATGAGCCCTGTTGTTGCTGTAGCCACAACTGCCGCCTGCAACAATAACACAGCGATTTTTATGCACACAGACATTGGCTCGTCGTCGGATTTAACGCTCCTCTAAAAGTGTTATTTCCATCGAGGGGGCTGATGAACCCCCGAACCAACCAGCTGACACGGCTAAAACCTTCGTTTTGGTTTACGGACTAGCCGGGTTAAAGGTTCTTATAAAAAATCCAACAAGTACTGTAAATGGCATTTTATTTTTATTAGTTAAAACTCATAGTGAGAGCTCCTCTCCCCTTTATTCCCCCACCAAATCAATAGCCTTATTTGCATGCTGGCAGAAAGTGCATTAAGAGATTTACCAGTTTTTTTTTATTTTCGTATTGGTTCCCAATTTAGATGAGGGATACCTCTATGAGTTCGTGGTGAAATTCCATAATATAATACACTCAAATATTCATTTCAAAAGAGGGTCAAAATTTTAAGCCATTTTCACGTTCGATTTTATTCGTAATTCTAATGGCTTTCAGTAAGGGAACCCAAAACTGCACTTCTGGATTTCATATCTTGAGTTATAGGACTTTGATTTAGACGTGGGATACCTCTATGAGTTGAATTCCCTAGTATTCTACATTCAAATATTTCTTTTAAAATAGGGTCCAAATTTTAACCCGTTTTCGTGTCCGATTTTTCCGCATTTCCAATGGATCCCAGAATGGGAACCCTAAACTAGACTTATAAATTCCATAACTTTGGTAATTGGATCAAGACTTCTAAATTCCATAACTTTGTTAATTGGATCCCGATTTCAAAGTGGCATACCTCTATGAGTTAATGGTTGAATTCTCTAATAATCTACATTCAAATATTTCTTTTATTCGAGGGTCAAAATTTTAACCCATTTTCATGTCCGATTTTTCCGTATTTCCAATGGATCCCAGAATGGGAACCCCAAACTAGACTTCTAAATTCCATAACTTTGGTAATTGGATCCCGATTTCTAAGTGGCATATCTCTATGAGTTTGTGGTTGAATTCCCTAATATTCTACATCGAAATATTTCTTTTAACAGAGGGTCCAAATTTCAACCGCTTTTCATGTTCGATTTTTCCGTAATTCCAATTGCCTTTAGAAGGGTAATCCAAAATTGATCTTTTAACTTTTATAACTTGGGTAACTGGATCCCGATTTAGACGTGGGATATCTCTATGAGTTTGTGGTTGAATTCCCTAATATTCTACATTGAAATATTTCTTTTAACAGAGGGTCCAAATTTCAACCCATTTTCATGTTCGATTTTTCCGTAATTCCAATTGCCTTCAGAAGGGTAAGCCAAAATTGAACTTCAAACTTGTATAACTTGGGTAATTGGATCCCAATTTAGACGTGGGATACCACTATGAATTTGTGGTTGAATACCCTAATATTCTACATTTAAATATTTCTTTTAACAGAGGGTCAAAATTGTAACCCATATTCATGTTCGATTTTTTCGTAATTCCAACGGCATTCAGAATGGGAGCCCAAAATTGATCTTCTTACTTTTATAACTTGGGTAACTGGATCCCGATTTAGACGTGGGATACCTCTATGAGTTTGTGGTTGATTTCCCTAATATTCTACATTTTAATATTTCTTTTAACATAGGGTCAAAATTTTAACCCATTTTCATGTTTGATTTTTTCGTAATTCCAATGGCATTCAGAATGGGAACTCAAAATTGATCTTCTAACTTTTATAACTTGGGTAACTGGATCCCGATTTAGACGTGGGATACCTTTTTGAGTTTGTGGTTGAATACCCTAATATTCTTCATTTACATATTTTTATTAACAGAGGGTTAAAATTTTAACCCATTTTTATGTTCGATTTATCCGTAATTCCAATTGCCTTCAGAAGGGGACGCCAAAATTGAACTTCAAACTTGTAAAACTTGGGTAATTGGATCCCAATTTAGACGTGGGATACCTCTATGAATTTGTGGTTGAATACCCTAATATTCTACATTTAAATATTTCTTTTAACAGAGGGTCAAAATTTTAACCCATATTCATGTTCGATTTTTTCGTAATTCTAATGGCATTCAGAATGGGAACCCAAAATTGATCTTCTAACTTTTATAACTTGGGTAACTGGATCCCGATTTAGACGTGGGATATCTCTATGAATTTGTGGTTGAATTCCCTAATATTCTTCATTGAAATATTTCTTTTAACAGAGGGTCCAAATGTCAATCCATTTTCATGTTCGATTTTTCCGTAATTCCAATTGCCTTCAGAATGGGAACCCAAAATTGATCTTCTAACTTTTATAACTTGGGTAACTGGATCCCGATTTAGACGTGGGATACCTCTATGAGTTTGTGGTTGAATTCCCTAATATTCTACATTGAAATATTTCTTTTAACAGAGGGTCAAAATTTTAACCCATTTTCATGTTCGATTTTTTCGTAATTCCAATGGCATTCAGAATGGGAACCCAAAATTGATCTTCTAACTTTTATAACTTGGGTAACTGGATCCCGATTTAGACGTGGGATACCTCTATGAGTTTGTGGTTGAATTCCCTAATATTCTACATTGAAATATTTCTTTTAACAGAGGGTCCAAATTTCAACCCATTTTCATGTTCGATTTTTCCGTAATTCCAATTGCCTTCAGAAGGGTAAGCCAAAATTGATCTTCTAACTTTTATATTTTGAGTAACTGGATCCCGATTTAGACGTGGGATACCTTTTTGAGTTTGTGGTTGAATTCCCTAATATTCTACATTTAAATATTTCTTTTAACAGAGGGTCAAAATTTTAACCCATTTTCATGTTCGATTTTTTCGTAATTCCAATGGCATTCAGAATGGGAACCCAAAATTGATCTTCTAACTTTTATAACTTGGGTAACTGGATCCCGATTTAGACGTGGGATACCTCTATGAGTTTGTGGTTGAATTCCCTAATATTCTACATTGAAATATTTCTTTTAACAGAGGGTCCAAATTTCAACCCATTTTCATGTTCGATTTTTCCGTAATTCCAATTGCCTTCAGAACGGTAAGCCAAAATTGAGCTTCTAACTTTTATAACTTGGGTAACTGGATCCCGATTTAGACGTGGGATACCTCTATGAATTTGTGGTTGAATTCCCTAATATTCTTCATTGAAAGATTTCTTTTAACAGAGGGTCCGTGGTTGAATTCCCTGATATTCTACATTGAAATATTTCTTTTAACGGAGGGTCCAAGTTTCAACCGCTTTTCATGTTCGATTTTTCCGTAATTCCAATTGCCTTCAGAAGGGTAAGCCAAAATTGATCTTCTAACTTTTATATTTTGAGTAACTGGATCCCGATTTAGACGTGGGATACCTTTTTGAGTTTCCCTAATATTCTACATTTAAATATTTCTTTTAACAGAGGGTCAAAATTTTAACCCATTTTCATGTTCGATTTTTTCGTAATTCCAATGGCATTCAGAATGGGAACCCAAAATTGATCTTCTAACTTTTATAACTTGGGTAACTGGATCCCGATTTAGACGTGGGATACCTCTATGAGTTTGTGGTTGAATTCCCTAATATTCTACATTGAAATATTTCTTTTAACAGAGGGTCCAAATTTCAATTGATCTTCTAACTTTTATAACTTGGGTAACTGGATCCCGATTTAGACGTGGGATACCTCTATGAATTTGTGGTTGAATTCCCTAATATTGTTTATTGAAATATTTCTTTTAACAGAGGGTCAAAATTTTAACCCATATTCATGTTCGATTTTTTCGTAATTCCAACGGCATTCAGAATGGGAACCCAAAATTGATCTTCTTACTTTTATAACTTGGGTAACTGGATCCCGATTTAGACGTGGGATATCTCTATGAGTTTGTGGTTGAGTTCCCTAATATTCTACATTGAAATATTTATTTTAACAGAGGGTCCAAATTTCAACCCATTTTCATGTTCGATTTTTCCGTAATTCCAATTGCCTTCAGAAGGGGACGCCAAAATTGAACTTCAAACTTGTAAAACTTGGGTAATTGGATCCCAATTTAGACGTGGGATACCTCTATGAATTTGTGGTTGAATACCCTAATATTCTACATTTAAATATTTCTTTTAACAGAGGGTCCAAATTTCAACCCATTTTCATGTTTGATTTTTCCGTAATTCCATTTGCCTTCAGAAGGGTAAGCCAAAATTGATCTTCTAACTTTTATAACTTGGGTAACTGGATCCCGATTTAGACGTGGGATACCTCTATGAGTTTGTGGTTGAATTCCCTAATATTCTTCATTGAAATATTTCTTTTAACAGAGGGTCCAAATGTCAACCCATTTTCATGTTCGATTTTTCCGTAATTCCAATTGCCTTCAGAAGGGGAAGCCAAAATTCAACTTCAAACTTGTATAACTTGGGTAATTGGATCCCAATTTAGACGTGGGATACCTTTATGAATTTGTGGTTGAATACCCTAATATTCTGCATTTAAATATTTCTTTTAACAGAGGGTCAAAATTTTAACCCATATTCATGTTCGATTTATTCGTAATTCTAATGGCATTCAGAATGGGAACCCAAAATTAATCTTCTAACTTTTATAACTTGGGTAACTGGATCCCGATTTAGACGTGGGATATCTCTATGAATTTGTGGGTTTAATTTACTAATGTTCTACATTAAAATGTATCTTCTAAGCGAGGGTCAAATTTTAACTCATTTTCAAGTTCAATTTTTTCATCTTTTAGAATGGGAACCCAAAACTCGTTTTTTTTTTCAAATAGTTAAAATGGGTATCTAAAACTACCCCGCTACATTTCATAACTTTCGGTATTCTAATGGTTCTCAGAATGAAAACCAGAATAAAATATTTACCAAACTGTTTTTAATCTATTTCGAAGTTTTCTCGACGATTTAGTGGGGAAAATCAGATGAGGATTATGATGACTTTTACAGGGGCAAGGGCAACTTTTACTGGGCTTCCCTTCATAACAGAAAGCTCTAGAAAAGGCTTTCGCCTAACAGTTGACACTACCCCTTACAACAAATTTGTTTCGGGTTTTCCCCCTCATTTTGGGGTGAGCCACCCACCATCCCACACCCGGAAACACACTCACCTACGCATAATTTGCACCTTGGCGTCATGCGCTCTGCCGGCGTTCGGAGTCGCCGTCGGCTGGTGGGCGTCGGGAAGTTCTGTCGGCTTTTCCGTTCGCTTTCGCTTCGTCAGCCTTGGCCGAGCTTCGCTTTTCCGAACTTCGGCACTTTCCGCTGCGTTTTTGGGGGGTGGCATACGCTCACCTGAAACCGAGCGAGCTTCGGTTGCGTGGGGGTGTGTGTGTGCCACCCCCTTTTGCCACATTTCCGAAGCAGGTGTAACAATTATTATTTTCTCGTTGATTTTGCTGCCGACGTCGTTTTGGCTTTTTTTGCTGCTATCGTAGCTGTCTGCCTCTCGCTCGCACCCTCGGCGCTTTCGCTTGCACCTCTGGCTTTTGGGTGGCGCACACGCATGGCGCATGCATTTGCTGTCTCACGTGGGAGTGCTCGTGTGTGTGCGTGTGTCCTGCCCGTGTGTGTGTGTGCCAGTAATGTTACTGCAACAATTGCGATTACAAGAGCAACAACCAAAAATAAGGGGAGCCTGGGAGGCATCCTTCGGGTAGTTGGCCACGAGTTGTCCCCTCCAGTTCCGATCCTCGAAAGTCTTATACGGATTGGTTTGTGTTTCATAAAATTGAAGTATACATTTTGTGGAAATATAAGAGATCATTGTGCCCCGCTGAAAATAATGACTTGATAATTGCGCACCTGAAAAAATTCACTGAGAGGAAGAAATACAATAAATCCACCAGCAGGTAGCAGACCAACGGATGAGAGCGCGAGAGAACGGCCGAACAGGAGAAGGCCCAAAAGGTGTGCTACTGATGACTCGTTTTCCTATCGCATTTTTTCGGAGTCGTCGCTGCCAAGAGGAGAAATGCTGCCCACGACGACCGATTCCCGCAGCGTTTCGTGGCTGCTCGTCTCGGCCGCGTTCGTTCTTTGAGCCCGAGTCCGGTTCTTGGGCCCACTGTTGCTTTATTTTGGTTAACACGCGTCGCCGCTCTGCCGCTGCCTCTGCCAGCGCAGCAGCAACAGATTCAATCCCAGCAGCGACTGCGACTGCGGCAGAGGCAGAGGCATCGGCGTCCGACTCCGAAACAAAAAGGTATATTACCTTAGAATGCCAGTCGTTCTTACTTCAGTCTTCGTACAGTCTTTGCTTTAACCCGTTCCAACTCTGTCCGCCGCTCAGCTCGTTGGCTCTCTATAGGAATCGAATCGAATCACCTAGTATAACAGCAGCAGTAGCATCGTATCATCGTACCATCGTATCACCGTATCATCGGGTCGGTAGCCCGTCTGTTCCCTGGTTCCGTTCAGTTCAGCTCAGCCATCACCGAAAGTTGGCGTCGCAGTCGCAGTTGCCGTCGCCGTCAGCGCCCAAAACCAACCACCGCCACACACCTCCGCAACGCCAGCGACATCCTCTCCACCACCGCTTGTAGCAACATCAGCAGCAGCAGCAGGAGCCAGAACGCCAGAGCCCCAGAACACTCTCTCACACACTCTCCACTCACTCACGAATTTCAATATCCAAATCAAAGTCGGGTTCAAATCGAAAACAGCCGCAACAGCAGCAACAACGCCTCGCAAGCAGCACGCGGATAATGATAAAAAGAAAATAACACGCGCAGTTCGCATCCAGTGCCCGACTTGAACAGATCACATCAGTCCAGATCCAGATCCAGATCCAGTCCCCGAGAATATTATAATCGAAGCTTCACAATCACAAATTGAAAAGTAAAATCGAATCGACTTCCGGCTTCGTGGTGTTTTCACTTTTTGCGCGTGTGAATCAAATTAAAAGTCCCAACCAAAAACTCGACTCTAATTTTCATTTCCCAGTGTCTCTATCGCACCTTGCGCTCTCTAAAATGTAAGAAAAGAAATCAAAAACAGCAAGAACACAACAAAAAAAAGAATATTTTGTGCTCACAAAAGTAATAATAATTTTACAATAAGCGAAGACCGAGTAAAGCGAGGGCCGAGTTGCTGGCAAAAGTTCGTTGCTCGAGAGCCGCTCTCCAGTTCTTGGTCGACGATATTCCTATAGGCCTTGGCAACAACAAGTTCTGAGCCATCATCAGTCTTCGCGTCTCTCGCTCCTGTTCTCGGCGTTTAAGCCTCACATAGGCGAAGAAATTTCAGAGCCGGCAAAACCAAGAGCCTCGCCAACAAAGAAACACGTTTTGTGTTTGCGGGCCACAAAAAAAAAAAATAATATAAACGAAAATAAAGGAAAAACAACACGAAACGAGAACCGAAAAAGAAAGACGAAAAAACAAAATAGCAGGCAAAAACGCAGACGTAGTCTTCCTCAGCTAACTCCGATTCGAGTCGACTTCTGGCCATAAAACCTTATGGCCCGCGTTCCAATAGGCCGCACACAGACAGCCAGCATAGACGTAGACTCTTGGCCACTTGTCGCTGCCGCTGTTGGCGTACTAAGTACGCATCCAAATAATTCCCGTAGTTTATTTTTATTGTTGTAATTACACGTCGGCGGAGTGCGAGGGAGACGGCCTCGGCCCACGCGGCGTTTCACGGGCTTGAACTCTCTTCTTGCTTCTTACCTGTTTTTGCAGCGGGCCAAAGTGTGACTCAACAACAAGAACAACAGCGGCACAACAAACCGGTAAAGCTAAAGAAATTTCGTGCGTGTTAATCAGAATCTGGGAAGAGAGAAACACAGGGGCTTTCGCTCGGCTCTCGGGCCCAAAACGTGTTTTTTCACAACTCACAAAAAGAATAATAAAGAATGTCTCGCAAAAATGTTAAATTACTTACACACTTGAAGCGCACAAGAGAGCACAAAATATTCGAAATCGCGAAATATTCCATGATTTTTTTTGCCTTTGTTCCAGAGCCATAATTACAAGATCCGCAACAACAGCAATAAAACCTAACAAAAATATTGATTGAAAATAAAATCAAGAGAATCCACCACAACAAATAAAAACTTCACTTCTCATCCAACTTCAACGACTCTGACTCGACACTTAATTGGTAATAAGAGCAATTTTTATTAAATATTCATGCCCATTGTGTCTCGTTTTGTTGTTTCTTATTTTGTGCAAAGCTATTATTCGTTTTTTAATTGATATTCACTTCATATGGTTTATTTTCTCGATTTTTTGGAGCTTCACGTTTGGCTTTGAATTGGCAAGATAATATGCGAAAGTAAAAATTCAAAATTTGATTCCATTTATTTATTTGAATTTGATTTTATTTCCCCACCATTTACCTCACAAGAAAATAATCACACGAATTCTGTCATCTCTTGACCAGCATTCAGAAACCGACATAGAAATGCCTGACAAGTCCCAGCATATATGAAATAAATCCAGAGCTAAAAGCAACAAAACTCCAAACGAACTCCCTGGTATTTTTCTAAGCCCCAACCGATCCCCATCCGAAATCCGCCCCGCCCAAAAACCCATCAGCCATCAAAGCACTACCGAGCAGAATCCACTAAAAATCAAATCTGAAGAAAACAAAATAATATCAAATTAAAATCATACAGAAAGGCACAAAACAAGAAACAGGCAAAAAGTGGTGAATTGTTGCTAAATCAAAAGAATTTCAGTCGGTACAGAACAGTATTTTAAATTATATATACGAACTAAGTGTAATCAAAGTTTTGCAAAAGATATTTACAAAAATCAAGATCCTGTTGAGACATACACGAGAGAATTGTGAATTTTATAGAAATTTATATATCAATATATATCTATATATTTGTATGTTCGGTTGTTAATTTTGAGCGTAATTTAAAGGGGCATTTGAACGCTGATAAGTGGTGGGGGAAATCAATTAAAAAAGGTGACCACAAAGGGCAAATTAGCAAGAACAAGAAATAATAAAGGTGATAGGCAGGAAGGTTGAAGAAAACGACGACAGAGAAGCGAGAGAATGCAAAGGTTGTTAAATTGAAAATTAAGTATAAATATTTACAAGGAGAGAAATAAACCCGTTAAATAGAAACATATCAGCATCAAAGTACGGCAAGCAAACAATTAGAAGGCAAGCGAAAGAGGCCGCGGAAGATGAGAAAAATTAAACAGAAGTAGAAGGAATAGTTGTATAAATATTGATGCTACTAAACAATCAAACCAACCCCAGATTACCCTGCAAATAAAGCAAAGTAGCCAATTTTGAATAGCTAAATCTCTGTCTTTGCACACTGACGAAATATCGGTTGTAGGAAGGCGTAGGCAAAGTCAATTTGTAATTCGTAAGCAAGCAACGTCAATCAGAGACCCACTCAATCTCAATCACTCTCAATCGACATTTTAATGTAACCACAGCCAGATTTTCCTAGCTTTGTCTCTAGCATACAGTAAGGGGTTAACGTTTTTAAGGGAATAGGGTTAAAGTGGGATCGCCGGGTCTAATCAATGCCTCGATCGACAAGAAATCGCGTTTTGACAATCACACGAAATTAGCGTATTTCATATACACATCAGATATATCGCCTTCGCGCGTAATATAGGATTTATATACATCTTCTCTACAGCATATATTTATAAAAAACTTTTGCTAGCCTTGGCACTTTACAGGTCTTAAATCGAACCTCTATTCTATGACAATCTCTAAGACAACCACTCTCCTCTAGAAAACTTCGAGGCTTAAGAACAATTATAGCGGTCTATACAATCTACAATCATCTTGCAATCAATCAGAACTTTAAACAATCTTCAAACGGTTTTCAAATCTCTAAACACATATTTATACACATCTAAGCTATTAGTCAGACACAGTAGTGATATATTAGCATATTAACATTTTTAAAAAATAGTTTAAAATACGCTCAAAATCAGATAAATCGTAGTAGTCGTAAAACTAAACTTGTTAGCTGTTTTCTTGTCCATCGACTAAGTGTAGCAACAATTTGCGTAAAGCTTTACGTCACACAATTGGCATAGCTGACATCGAAAACTTATTCAATTGGCATTATAGTATATCAGTAAGCAGAGCTCATATATTCACCAAAAAACACGCAAATCAACAAACCCTGTGCAATTTCCCCATCAACCAAACCCGTCAAGAAAATACCAAAAAAACCGAAAGTCTTACACTCAAAACGCGCCAAACAGTAAAAACTCTCGAGAAACAACCAAGTGCTAAAAACAGAAGCGGAGGAAATTTTAATCAACATTTGTTGCCAATAAAACTGTCATCATTGCCGCGTTAACAGAAACCACGGCGTCAGCAGCGATTGCAGCGCTCAGTATCAGCAGCAGCTCTCAAGCGTCGCTAGCCGCCAACGCCCCCGTCACGCCCACACCCATCACGCCCACACCGCCGCCCACTTCGTCAGTGGCAGGAGCAGCAGCAACGGTAAAGAGCGAGATCGTTGCATCCGATTCGGCCGAGTCCTCCCCTATACAAGATTTAATAATGGTAAGCGCCGCCCAGAATCCGATCCTAATCAAATTACCGAATCCGCACTCGAAAGCAAAAAAGCGAAAAATTAGAACCGCTAAATTAACACCCGAAAAATAAGAAAACGAATCCTATATCGGACTCAAGAACTCTGTATGTCTTGATCGATGAATATGCCATGACTACTTATTAACTAAAGATATATAAGAAACTTGTACAGTTTACTATGCAAAAGCCAACTATATTCCTAAACATATTTTTTGGTTACCTCTTTCTGCCATAATAAATCTATACAGCTAACCTAATATAACTTAACTGATCTATGAACTATGTATTGGGCAATTTCAAAAGTTTTTAATGTCAATTAGGGAGATTGTATTTGTCTTTATTTCTAAGTTGTACATACTTTAGGGTTTATATATATTTTATTTTAAGTTGATTGATTGCTTCGGTTTGGGAACTAGATTTACTTTTAATGATAATTTTTCACCATCTCTGCGGTCGTGTATATAGTTTATTTTAAGATTGTGTTACCAACCCAGCCATTGACATTAAAATCTAATTAAACGAAGCTGATGCTCGACTCATGATTTGGCCACAAAAACTTTCACGTCTTCTTCACTAAAGCTGTTCTTCCAAGTGGCCAATATGTGAGCGGGCCTAGATCTGTTGAAATTGTCCAAATCTTTGTGCTATTGCTTCCGTCTCTGTCTCTGTTACTGTCTCTGTATCGGTCATTCTCTGCCTCTCTATGGTTCCAATTGTAGATTCTACTATCCACTATCCACTAGTAGCGCTCGCTAAAAACTCTCACTGCTCTATCTCTCTCACCTGAATTCTTAATCTATATCTCAGCCCTCGAATAACTTCCTGTAGCCCAACCTATTTCTCCAGCCCCTGAAACACAGTTTATAATTTCAAACGGATGATGTCGGAAGGGTCCAGTCCACTCCACGACACACACACTTTTGAGTTTGTTGCGATTTGTTTTGTATTTTATTTAAGAGAAAAACAGAAAATCCAATTCAAAAACCAAACTGAAACCAAATCAAAACCCTCGCCAAAAACCAAATACAACAAATAATCTGAACCCACCACGCACAGCAAATGCAATTGTTGCACGCACCGCCGTCCACGCATCCGCATCCACATCCACATCAGCATCCGCAGCACTCGGCAGCATCAGCCGCCGCCTATCAGGCCATGCAGGTGCACCAGCAGCAGCAGCAGCATCAGCAGCAACAACAACACCAGGCGGCCGTCTTTCACCACCAGGTTGCGACCATTGCCGCCCAGCAGCAGCAACAACAGCAGCAACAGGCGCAAGTGCAGCATCAGCAACAACTGCAGCAGCAGTTCCACTACCAGGCCCAGGCTCAAGCCCAAGCGCAGGCCATGCTGCAGACGTACATGCAACTGCAGGTGAACAGTGCAGTGGGTGTGGCCACCGCCCCTGCCACGCCCACCAAGCCGGTAGCCGCCCAGATTCCGGGCTCGATCGCCGGACCGATTGCGGGTCCGGTCCCCGTATCGGTGCCAACTCAGTTCTTCGCGGCTCCGAGCACTCCGTTGACCATCATTCCGGCGGCGGCGGTCGCCTCGTCGGCCATGTTCGCCACCGCGGCCACGCCCACTTCGGCGGCCACCACTCCGACCAACAATGTAAATAATACAGTTAATCTATCAGCCGTAACTAGAACTACTACTACTACTAAGAAGCAGCCGCCGGCAGCAGCGGATGCAGTCCTGAGCGCCGGGCTGGGAGTGGGTGGTGCGGTTGGGGCAATGGCCTCGCTTCTGGGGCCAGCACCACTGCCGATGATGCCCCACCACCTGCCCCTGGCCAGCGTTCTGGGCTGCAGCAGCGCCAGCAGCGGCTGCAGTTCTGCATCTTCTGATTGTTCTATGCCATCGCCAACTTCACTACACTTATCTTCTCCTAAAAAGGTTTGTGTGTTCACTAAAAACGCTATAAAACAAGTCTCTCCTCAGATCTCTTTGAGTTTTCCTTCAGTCATTTTCCTGTCGAGAAGTAGATATTAACTTTCTTTCCCACTAACTCCCTTTCTCTCTTGCTTTGCCTGTTGTTTTGGTAACTCTACAGCTTGGATATGCACTGTAATCTCCGAATTTTTCATCACTCACCACTGTAGCTAACATAGCATTTTCTCATTCGTTGTCGTGCTCCTAGTTGTTGTCGTTGTTTCGTAGACGTATTTGCGATTTTAATTGTTAATTTGATTACCAATCAATTATTTAGTACTAAGACCATTAAGTTAGCTGTAAGTGAATATACAACATCAAAGTCCCATTTTACAATTACTGATTCACATAATTGCGTAATGTCTTACTCTACAATCTGACATTTGCACATTTGTACACTAGGAAAAATGTAATTCCTCTTAGATATGGTTTCTCTCAATATTTATTTTGTACAATTAATTTATTATTTTTAAGTATTCTAAATCTATATATCCGGGTTATTCAAATCGCATTCACCAAAAAATCATATTTATTACTAAAACATTTAATGAATGCGGAATGAGGCATAATTAAATGCCAATTAAATTATATTATATTGTGAATATAGCACACTGGTCCTTTTTTCCTTGGCCAGCCTTTTCAGCCCTTTTTATTGGGCCACGTCTTCCGAAGGGTCACTTTTTGGGTTGTGTGAGTCAATTGCGCGTAATAAAATAATGTGCAACCGCTCGCCCAGCTGACCAGCATACAAATGAGCTTCCGATCGGGTTTCTATATCCGACCGAATTTATTGACTCAATCTCAACTTTGTTGGAAGTTGGTAAATTTCGATGAAGGTAAAGAGTGGGTTTGCGAAAAAGAAAAGGAGGTAGAGCCAAAGTTGTTGGTTGGCTGAATTTATTATTTTATCAGTCATAACTATCGGGTTGCAGGCGAGCATTAACCGCAATTGTTTGGCCAGCACTTACGCTTTGTCCTGGCCAACTGTTCCGGTTCGCCTCCACCTCCACCACCACCTCTGCTTCTTGCCGTGGTTAGCGCCTTTCCGCCTCCTTTTTCCCCCATTCGGCCACATGTCGCCCATATTGATTAGTTGGCGTTGAAACTGTCGCTGCAATTTGTTGGCGCAAACTGCAGCGCGAAAGGCAAAAAGTTGTACCTCCTCGTCACTCACTTCTGGTAATAGAACGGCCGGCACTGACCCTCTTGCTCCTCTTTCAGTTGTATTTCCCCAGCCGTGGCCGCGAGTCAAACAAACGTGGCCTGTGCTGTGGGCCCAGTGTGCCAGTGCTCGGTGTTCAGTACCGAGTATCGCCCCTTGTATCCTGTGTCCTTTGTGTTAGGTGTCCAAGTGTCCGAGTGTCGGCTGTCCATAGTGCGTATGTGTGCTCCGTTTGTTATTCTAACGGCCGAGCTGGCAGAACGGACGACCAACGTCTGCCACATTTATTATCGATTTACCGTGGCCAGCAACTCCTTGCTTTGCTGCTGCAATTACCCCCCGACCCTCATTAATGTTTAAACTGTACTTAAATGACTCTATTATGTGCCTTCCCCTTTTCGCAACCCTGTACACGTTAAATTATCTGTAATTGATTTTGTTTAACATACGCCCCACAATACCTGACACCCCCGCCCTTATCCATTAGCCGATTTAAATGTTGATTTTAGTCTTTCGCTTATTTTTCGTGCGATTTTCCATCTGGCCGTCATTAAATGCACTCAGTCGTACATGAAAATATTTTGTGATTAAATAGTTTTCGCATCGATCCCCTCTGCATTGCTGTGTGTAATTATTATTGTTATGTGGCAACAAATTCCACAGTTTTGTTTTTAGTAATTCCCGCAAAAACGAAATACAGCATTATTTAAATTCATTTGTATTTATATGGCTCAACAAGCCGCTTTTCCACTTTTCCCACCTGTGCTGCTCGTTGTGGCAAATATTTTTGTCAACAGCGATCTGCGTAAGCAAATAGCAATGAAACTGAGGAGCAGGAAAACAACCCCTAGGTGCTTAAAAAGACCGCGAACAAATCCAGCAAACCGCACGATAAATGAAGATATTGACAATGAAACATGAAAGATTCCGCTGCGAGGACAAATAGAAAATTTTTCAAATTAGGCAGTGCGCTTGGGGATTTGGATAAACATCATGTTAGGCGGCAGCAACTTCGCGGGGAAAGCGCCCGTAAGTGTCACGACCTCATCAGCGAACTCGCTTTGAAGTGTCGAAGTCAGTCAGCCTGCACTTCTAATAATAATCCGCAGAACTGCCGGCCCTCGGCTAACTTACAAACGCACAAATAAACTTTTTAAATTTAAAAATTCATCAAACTTTCAAGCCGGGCCGACAAGTCAAACAAACTAGATGAGCACTGGGAGGGGTCAGTATGCAAGACAAAATAAACAACAAAATAATAAAAAAAGTATATATATGAGGAAAAAAATTACATTAATCCGTAATCGAAAAACTTGACTCGAACACGGTGGAAAAGTTTTCGCTGTGCGTTGAAATTTATAACATTTTTTATAATAAGCGATTTACAAGCGCGCTGCATATAAAGTGTTTTCCAACTACAAAATTTCAATTATTTCCCTGTTTTGGGGTTCGTCCGGCAATAAAACAATTTGAAATTTAAATGCACCAGAGACAAAGTTCTTTTTCCCCAAAAAATGATGTCAAGAAGTGGGACAAGCAATATGTTGCCCAAAATAAGTGAGGGCAAGCAGAAAGGAATTGCTTCGTGCTAGCATCAAATTGAGATGAGAAAATAAAATTCAATAAACTCTTGTTAAGCACGCAGCGTTACAGGAGGAGGACAGCAGGAAGGGGACAGCAGCTGCGTGCCCCGAAACAGGACAACGTTTTAAATATTGACAGCTACAAAAGGGAGTCCTTTTTCCGCCCTCCCCAACCCTGGTCTTGGTGTCCCTGATGACGAGGCTGCCGAGTAAATAGATAAATCAACCCCAGAGACATGTACACCAAGCATTTTTGCATTGATCAAAGCTGGGGCCGGCTCAGCAGGGGGCAAGGGGGGTGGGAGTAGGGCGAAGGGCGAAGGACGAAGGACGGGACACGATGCCTAAGCATTGTTATGATTTATCCGGCCCTCAATCGATTTTCGTAGCACACTTTTTGGGGCTGACAAAATCTCATCTCTCATGGATGAGAACTCCTACAATTGCGCTAATCAGAGTGGCTGCGACACATGCCTAGATTCGATTGAGTACGGTGGACTATCAAAAGAGCAAATAGGTACCAGTGAAGTAAATGTTTTTGGGCTACATTAAGGTCCATTAGCGCCAAACATTCTCGAGGAGTGCCAAACCTAAGAGAAAAATGTAAACCAAGTCTCTTGTAACCAGTTTACTCGCTGGCTGCTTCACTGTACCTTGGGCTGTCGTTGCGATTTGCCTGTCGCTGACAAACAAATTAAAAAGTTATGACTAAAAACGTTTCGGGCTCGGCAATGAAATGAAATTTGTTCGCTCGGACAACGCTCAGTGTTCAGTGCTCAGTGCTCAGCTATGCCGCTGGCTAAATTTAAATTGCTTTTGTTGCGCTTTTGTAGTTGTCTAGTTGCTGCTGCCGCCGCTCCTGTTTCTGCTCCTAGTCTCGCTCCTCCGGCAGCTGATGATGATGATTTTCCTTTTTGTGAGCGCAAGTTTTCTTTGTTGTTTGCACAAATAGTTTTTGTCGCCCGCACAGCCATAAAAAATGCCAGATTTTCTTTTGAATGGCGTCGCGGCGCGTGAAAAAAGATCTTGAATAAAAATAGGAAAAATGTGTGTAGCTGCGAATTAAGTTTGCAGTTAAACGGCCACGGCTAAGCGCATTAAGAGAAAAGTTTTTGCATCCGATGGTGCTCCCTGCTTTCCCTTTATTTCGGGACGAACTTTTCCGAAATCATTAAAAGCTTAAATGCGGCGACCAGGAGCATGAATATGAATATGAATATTGAATGTGCGACGGAATGAGTGACTGACGGAGACCATTAAAAGCAAGCGCACCCTTCAACCCCCAGCCAACTTGCGGGGTTGTAACTTTGGCTTTTACGAGCGCAAAATGTTTGCCCTCCAGTGCACTAATCCACCGAGCACACGAGCTCACTGGCACACCAGCAAACTACCAAACTAGCAAACTAGCAGACTGGCAGGAGCATGTGAGCGGAGGCCAAAACCCGGGACCAACTCGGGCACTCACTCAAACTAGGAGCGACAAACTAACTTATTAATATGCAATGCACACTTTGTTGCTGTATTAATTGCAATATTAAATTTCCACTAATACTCGCTTAGCAGGGTCAGGCCAGGACTCGCCTTTCACCCACACTGAGAAAATAAGTATATACCTCTCGGATTAGGTATACTTTTAAACGGATTTAGACTTTAGCTCGGTGTGTTAAACATTTATGTGCTACGACTGTGCCATCTATAATTTAAGTCACTTTTTTCAGTGTCCGCTCAACTTGTTCTGCTTGAAAAGTTTCGCCGCAACTTTTAGCGGAGTAAAGTGAGTTGAAAACACCTAGAACCGAGTAATTATTACATGTTTACGTGCGCCAGGATCACGTATCCCTATTCCTTTCGCCGTACCCACCCCGCCATTCCTATTCCTGTCCCGCTCCTGTTTCCTGGCTAGGATGTGCGATGTGTGGGATGGCTTCATTCGGCATGCGGCACGGGTGCGCTGAAAAGCGATACTAATGATAAGTTCTGCTTGCCAGGAGTCCGTCAGCGAAATGAACTCAATTTGCTACGTTTTACATTACCAAAGCCGCGAACGGACATCATTTCCATACGCGCACGTACGGCGCAGACGGAGGTGGTGGGAATTTTCGTGCTCGGTTGCCCGCAGCTTGATGTATGCGGCTGGGGAAATTCTGCGTCTGGCAGCTGGAAATTGCACTGCAACGCACCCCAGAAAACCAAAAACGAACAAACGGGTGCCGCGGAAAAAGTAGCAGCGAAATATATAAATGTTTAAGAGGTGCAGCAGGCAGGCAGGTAGAACCACCGGCATCGATGCCAGACATAATGTTGGCTCAAGTTTGCAGTTAACTAAATTTACACACTCGCAATCTGGGCGAGTGCAACTGATTTCATTAACTATAGTTGGGCAAACAAGCCCACAAAGTCCCGCTCTTCTCCTTTCTGGTGGTTGGAAAATTAATTTGTTGAAAATAAGTTGAGGGCAAAGTTTTTCGTGTTTGCATAGCACACTTTCATGTGCGCACTGCTCGGGGCTGATTAATAACCACAGACGTTGTCTATCCGGCCCTTGTCTAATTATTATTATAGCGCAGAAATGTGTGTCAGACCAAAGTTGAGTTGGTAAATTTTAGTGTCCTGAATTATGCATCAACTTAAGCCAGCCCCTTCCCATTCGAGAGATCGTAACCCTTAATATTTTATAACACTGATTTTGACTGCGACAGCCCATAAGCACATGCTAATGACTAATTTGTGGTCCTCGGGCTAACGAAGTCTGGCTTGAACTTGATTAAATGCAGTTCTGGCGAACAATTGTCACCTTTTGTCAACATCAACATCAAATTTTCCGCTAGTTTTATGTGCATAAATTCAAATGCCAGACATCAGGACGGAGCCCGGCCAGAAGGCA